>NW_027168727.1:222500-296992 GCF_036898095.1 Palaemon carinicauda
CGACATGCGGCACCCTCCGTTGACATGCGTGAGCTACCGCATCAGCAGTAGGAAGGTGCTGTCAAGCTGCCGTGTTTTGACGCAATGCGGCAGTCTCCGCAACCCACGGCAGTCCCTCCCACGCACCAGCACTCCGCTTTTGTTGTTGCCAGCTCTCAGACTGACCAGCAGCGGCATGATGTTGGATCCAGTGCAGCTACGCATGCACCCGTGCTGCCGGATTCAGCCGTTCAGCTGTCTGCTCCACCTTTGCCACTTCCTCCTCAGCATTTGGATGAAGGAGTATCTGATGACGACGAAGCTGCGCATTTGGACAATCCGCACTCCGACATAGAAGAACCCAAGTCTACGCCTCCCTCCTTAGACTTTAGGAAAGTCCTTGCCCTGTTTAGGGAGTTGTATCCGGACCAGTTTGTGTCTGCAACCCCGCGCTCACCTCCCTCTGAGTTCGCTTTAGGCATGCAGTCAGCAGCTCCTGCCTTTACGAAACTCGTACTCGCGCGCTCATCCAAGAGAGCTTTGAGGGTACTGGGAGAGTGGTTGCAGTCCAAGAAGCAACTGGGGAAGACAGCCTTCATCTTTCCACCTACCAAGCTTGCTTCCAAATCTAGCGTCTGGTATGCCACGGGAGAGGAACCCGGCTTGGGAGTTCCTGCCTCTGCCCAGGGCGACTTCTCAAGTCTGGTTGACTCTCCCCGCAGGCTGGCTATGAGACGTTCCAAGATTTGCTGGACCTTTTCGGACATGGACCATCTGTTGAAGGGAGTTTTTCGTGCTTTTGAGATCTTCAACTTCCTGGACTGGTGTTTGGGAGCGTTAAGCAGAAAGACCTCCCCTTCGGATAAGGACTCTGCCATGCTTATCATGTCAAGCATGGACAAAGCCATTCGGGATGGGTCTGGCGAGCTTGCGGCTTCGTACGTGTCCGGAGTGCTTAAGAAGCGAGATCACCTTTGCTCCTTCTTGTCTGCGGGGATCACACCATGCCAGAAGTCGGAGTTGATGTTTGCTCCGCTTTCCAAGTGTCTCTTTCCGGAAGAGCTGATCAAGGGGATTGCTGCCTCGTTGATCCAGAAGGATACCCATGACCTGGTGGCGTCTTCCGCACGTAAAGTCACAGCTTTACCTTCTGTGCCTAGACCTAGGATGGACACACCAGCGTCTAGGTTCATCCCGCCCTTTCGTGGCAGAACCTCCAGCAGAGGAGGTACCCGTGCCGACAGTCAACGTGGCAAAAAGAAGAAGGGTTCCAAGTCCTCAAAAGGCAGAATCTGACTGCCTACCTCTCCAGACAGCAGTGGGAGCCAGGCTCAAGTACTGCTGGCAGGCTTGGGAGAACAGAGGTGCAGACGCTCAGTCTGTGTAGTTGCTATGAGAGGGGTACAGGATTCCGTTCTTGCGCAATCCCCCTCTAGCAACTACTCCCATCAACCTCTCTCCCAACTACAAGGAGGAGGACAAGAGGCTAGCTTTACAGCAAGAGGTGTCTCTCTTGCTACAAAAGGGAGCGGTAGTCATAGTCCGGGACCTTCAATCCCCGGGCTTCTACAACCGTCTCTTCCTGGTAGCGAAGAAGACAGGAGGGTGGAGACCGGTGCTGGACGTCAGTGCTCTCAATGCTTTTGTCACCAAGCAGACGTTCACCATGGAGACGACGAAGTCGGTGCTAGCATCGGTCAGGAAGGAAGACTGGATGGTCTCGTTGGACCTAAAAGACGCGTACTTTCACGTCCCCGTCCATCCAGACTCCCAACCTTTCCTAAGGTTCGTCTTTGGAAAGGTCGTTTACCAGTTCCAAGCCCTGTGCTTTGGCCTAAGCATGGCACCTCTAGTGTTTACCAAACTGATGAGGAATATTGCCAAATTCCTGCATTTGGCAGACATCAGAGCCTCCCTCTATTTGGACGACTGGCTTTTAAGAGCTCCGTCAAGTCGTCGCTGTCTGGAGAATCTCAAATGGACTATGGATCTGACCAAGGAATTGGGTCTCCTGGTCAATATAGAGAAGTCCCAACTCGTCCCATCCCAAACTATTGTCTATCTAAGTATGGAGATTCAGAGTCGAGCTTTTCGGGCTTTTCCGTCGGCCCCCAGAATCAGTCAAGCCCAAGAATGCATCCAGAGCATGCTGAGAAGGAACCGATGTTCAGTCAGGCAGTGGATGAGTCTAACAGGGACGCTTTCATCGCTGGCCCAGTTCATCGCGTTAGGGAGACTCCACCTCCGCCCCCTTCAGTATCATCTAGCTGCTCACTGGAGAAAGGACATGACGCTAGAAGCGGTCTCAGTTCCTATATCCGAAGAGATGAAGTCTGCGCTGACGTGGTGGAAGAACAGCATTCTTCTCAAGGAAGGTCTACCGTTAGCTGTTCAGACCCCCGACCACCTTCTCTTCTCGGACGCATCGGACACGGGCTGGGGTGCGACACTGGACGGACGGGAATGCTCGGGCACGTGGAATCCGGATCAAAGAACACTTCACATCAATTGCAAGGAGCTATTGGCAGTTCATCTGGCCTTGAGAAACTTCAAGTCCCTCCTTCTAGGCAAGGTGGTGGAGGTGAACTCCGACAACACTACAGCCTTGGCGTACATCTCCAAGCAAGGAGGGACTCATTCGAGGAAGTTGTTCGAGATCGCAAGGGACCTCCTCACCTGGTCAAGAGATCGAAAGATATCGCTGGTAACGAGGTTCATTCAAGGCGACATGAATGTCATGGCAGACCGCCTCAGCCGGAAGGGTCAGGTCATCCCCACAGAGTGGACCCTTCACAAGAATGTTTGCAGCAGACTATGGGCCCTGTGGGGTCAGCCCACCATAGATCTGTTCGCTACCTCGATGACCAAGAGGCTCCCAAATTATTGCTCACCGATTCCGGACCCAGCAGCAGTTCACGTAGATGCCTTTCTTCTGGATTGGTCCCATCTAGACCTGTATGCGTTCCCTCCGTTCAAGATTGTCAACAAGGTACTGCAGAAGTTTGCCTCTCACGAAGGGACACGGTTGACGTTGGTTGCTCCCCTCTGGCCGCGAGAGAATGGTTCACCGAGGTACTGCAATGGCTAGTGGACGTTCCCAGGACTCTTCCTCTAAGAGTGGACCTTCTGCGTCAGCCGCACGTAAAGAAGGTACACCCAAGCCTCCACGCTCTTCGTCTGACTGCCTTCAGACTATCGAAAGAATCTCAAGAGCTAGAGGCTTTTCGAAGGAGGCAGCCAGAGCGATTGCCAGAGCAAGGAGGACATCCACTCTCAAGGTCTACCAGTCAAAATGGGAAGTCTTCCGAAGCTGGTGCAAGGCGAATTCAGTTTCCTCAACCAGTACCTCTATAACGCAGATAGCTGACTTTCTTTTACATATAAGGAATGTAAGATCCCTATCAGCTCCTACGATCAAAGGTTACAGAAGCATGTTGGCAGCAGTCTTCCGCCACAGAGGCTTAGATCTTTCCACCAACAAAGATCTACAGGACCTCCTTAAGTCTTTTGAGACCTCAAAGGAGCGTCGGTTAGCCACACCAGGTTGGAACCTAGACGTGGTTTTAAGGTTCCTGATGTCAGCAAGGTTCGAACCGCTTCAATCAGCCTCTTTTAAAGATCTCACTTTGAAGACTCTTTTCCTCGTTTGCTTAGCAACAGCTAAAAGAGTCAGTGAGATTCACGCCTTCAGCAGGAACATAGGTTTTACATCTGAAACGGCTACATGTTCCTTACAGCTTGGTTTTTTAGCTAAAAACGAGCTTCCTTCTCGTCCTTGGCCCAAGTCGTTCGAGATCCCAAGCCTGTCAAACTTGGTTGGAAACGAACAAGAGAGAGTACTATGCCCAGTAAGAGCTCTTAAGTACTATTTAAGACGTACAAAGCCATTACGAGGACAATCAGAAGCTTTATGGTGTTCTATTAAGAAACCTGCTTTACTGATGTCTAAGAACGCAGTTTCTTATTACATCAGGCTTTTGATTAGAGAGGCCCATTCTCATCTGAAGGAAGAAGACCTTGCTTTGCTGAAGGTAAGGACACATGAAGTTAGAGCTGTCGCTACTTCAGTGGCCTTCAAACAGAACCGTTCTCTGCAGAGTGTAATGGATGCAACCTATTGGAGAAGCAAGTCAGTGTTCGCATCATTTTACCTTAAAGATGTCCAGTCTCTTTACGAGAACTGCTACACTCTGGGACCATTCGTAGCAGCGAGTGCAGTAGTAGGTGAGGGCTCAACCACTACATTCCCATAATCCCATAACCTTTTTTAATCTTTCTCTTGAAATGCTTTTTATTGTTGTTTTTGGGTTGTACGGAAGGCTAAGAAGCCTTTCGCATCCTGGTTGATTTGGCGGGTGGTCAAATTCTTTCTTGAGAAGCGCCTAGATTAGAGGTTGTGATGAGGTCCTTTAGTATGGGTTGCAGCCCTTCATACTTCAGCACCTAGGAGTCGCTCAGCATCCTAAGAGGATCGCTAGGCTCAGTAAGGAAGACGTACTTAAAAAGGCAGAGTAATGGTTCAAGTCGACTTCCTTACCAGGTACTTATTCATTTTATGTTTGTTATTTTGAATAACTGCTAAAATGAAATACGGGATACTTAGCTTCTAATGTTAACATGTATGCTGGTCTCCACCCACCCCCCTGGGTGTGAATCAGCTACATGATCATCGGGTAAGATTAATATTGAAAAATGTTATTTTCCTTAGTAAAATAAATTTTTGAATATACTTACCCGATGATCATGAATTTAAGGACCCTCCCTTCCTCCCCATAGAGACCCAGTGGACCGAGGAGAAAATTGGTTCTTGTTGACAAGAAGTACCTGAGTACCTACTCGACAGATGGCGCTGTTGTTGTACACCCCCACCTGTATAGCGATCGCTGGCGTATCCCGACCTTAGGTTTTTTCTGTCGGGCAACAGAGTTGCAGCTACATGATCATCGGGTAAGTATATTCAAAAATTTATTTTACTAAGGAAAATAACATTTTTTACCCTTACTTTTTTTATCTCTCTGGATTTTTCACGGTAGAGAGAGAGAATATTGCCGACCCTCCCCTCAGTGTATGGGAAGTGTATGAAAGGCTTTTAGTTTTTAGTATTTATTTTATCACTTTATAAATTCATGTTGATTTTTATAGATTTACCTCTATATTTTTATATCTCACCCGCCTTTATTAGGCCGCTTTGATTCTCTCTCCAATTGTACTAAATACCGAGATAAATTTTATATTTTTATAGATCGATGGGATGAATATTTTTGGAAAATATTTTAAGTGATTTTTTGTCATTTAGAATTTATTCTTTGGATAGTCTTCGTTCTGTTTTCAAAGATTAACTAGCGTTAAGTTTATTTATGCTATGCAGTTTGCACTCTATCGTTACGATAGAGAAAGAGAATCACGGTTTCACTTTGCAGAGAGAGTTAATCAATTTTGACGTTTAGTTCTTTCTTCTTACAAACCAAAGTTTTTTAAATACTAATTAAAAGGAACATGTTATTTTGCAATATCTTAGTCATTTTAGTATTTTTCTTTAGTCAAATAACCTTTTATTGACAAAGAGTGAGTGAGCCAATACTCTCGTGACAAGAGAGAGCGAGAGATAGAGAGGGAGAGAACGATCCAAATCTTTATTCTCGTCCCAAGTCTCTATATAGGGAATTTGGGAGTGAGAAACGTTATTCTTCTCGATTCAGATATTTATTCTCGTCCCAAGTCTCTGTACGGAGAGAGAGAGAGAGAGAGAGAGAGAGATAAAGCGTAGTCCTTCGCGTTCTAGTTTTTTTGGTCTCATCCCAAGTCACTGTACAGTGAGAGAATGGGAGAAAACGTAGTCCTTAGCGATCTACTTTTTTAGTCTCCTCCCAAGTCACTGATCATTTTTAACTTTATATATTTCACTTCTCTTTTATATATGTATATGTTTATTAATTTTTGCATGTGTGATACATTATTTACTAATGAGCTTACATTATACGACATATTTCGCAATTCTAACCTTTTGATTTAAGGGAGAATTGCTTGCTACAGATAGAAATCAGCTTTATTCATGTCTAATGTAAAATTATTAAAAAATGCGAGTATCAGTGAAAAAAGTGCGAAAAATATGTTCAGTGTTGTGGAGGGTTCGTCTGTTCGTGCTTGTCGCTCACCCAGTCCGAGACCTCTTTCAAGCTCCCCAGCCCCTGGGAGAAGGAATGTCACAAGACCAAAGGTAGCAATAGGCGTTGAACAATGAACAGACGTTCCCTCAGAGGTTATAGACGTTGCTCCTCAAGCACGTCCTTACCATAAGAGAGGCGAGACTAAGTTCTTCTCTTCTTCCGATGACTCGTTTGTAAAGAAAAAATCCTGGCGTCAGGTTTCGAGACCTTTAAAAAGAAAGTTAGTTCCTTCAGAACAGAGTATCCGTCCTGGCTGTAGTCATTGGAGCAGCCCAGAACGCATTCCTTCTTCAGAGGAAGGTTCCCCGATTAAACGTTCATATTTAACGTCTACTTTTGTGGCCCCGGAGGCCCCTTCTAAGAGTCACGATCCCGTTGTGCTTTCTGGTCGTTCCAGACGTGACTTTAATACTGTCTCTCTCGTTGATAGTGCTGACGTTTATGGACAGACGTTCCTGAAATCGAGGTCTGCTCTGAGTGTTGTAGATCCTAAACTTAGTGTTTTGCAGGACATGCAGTCTAAGTTGTCCTCCTTAATGCAGGCTTACGGTCCTGCTCCTGTTCGTCAGGAACCTTTGCTTGCAGTGCGTCACGGGTCTGCTAAACGAGTGTCAGGTCTTCAACCATCTAAGTGTGAAGTGTTACGTCATTCCGATGTTAACCCCAGTGTTAGCTTTGCAGCTAAGCGAGATTCAGAGCGTAAATCTCGACGTGACGTTGAACGTCAGTCTGTTCAGTCTAACCTCGATTTCGAACTGCAGTCATGGCAGTCTCGCTATGACGTTGAACGTCAGCCACCGCAGTCACTACGTGACGTCGAGCGGCAGTCACCGCAGTCACGACGTAACGACGCACGTCTGTCACAGCAGTCACGACGTGATGTCGCACGTCTGTCACAGCAGTCACGACGTGATGTCGCACGTCTGTCACAGCAGTCACGACGTGACGTTGAGCTGTAGTCACCACAGTCACGACGTGACGTCGAGCGTCAGTCACTGCAGTCACAACGTGATGTCGACCCTCCTGCCTTAACTTCTCAGATACAAGTAGATGTAGGCTGTCAAGCTTTACCTTCGCGACATTCGGGGATTTCTCCTTCTCGTAAGGATTTAATTTTATCAGATAAAGTTTTCTCTGAAGAGGAAATTGATGATCCTCTCTCTACTAATGCTCCTTTAGGGATCCTTTCAGAGGAAGAAGGACCTAAGGTTGTCCAACAATCTCTTGATTTTAGAAAGATCATGAATGTTTTTAGAGAAGTTTTTCCAACTCAGTTTGTGACTGCTGCGCCTCGATCGCCTCCTTCTGAGTTTACGTTAGGTTTGACTGCTACGACACCTTCGTATACGAAGTTAGTGCTCTCTCGCTCTTCCAAGAGAGCCATGCGCTTGCTGGGAGACTGGTTGGCAACCAGAAGAAGCTTAGGAAAGTCTGCTTTTGCTTTTCCTCCTTCTAAGTTAGCGTCACGTTCCAGCGTATGATATGACACGGGAGAAGTTCTCGGCTTGGGAGTACCTGCCTCTGCCCAGGGAGACTTCTCAAGCCTGGTAGACTCTCCTCGTCGTCTAGCCATGAGACGCTCCAAGATTTTATGGACCCCTTCAGAACTGGATCATCTACTGAAAGGAGTATTTCGTGCTTTCGAAGTTTTTAATTTTTTGGACTGGTCTTTGGGAGCTTTAAGTAAAAAGTTTTCTCCCTCGGACAATGATACTGCCATCCAAATTATGTCATGTATGGACAAGGCCATAAGGGACGGTTTCAACGAACTTGCAGCTGTTTTCACTGCAGGAGTGTTAAAGAAAAGGGAATCTTTATGTTCTTTCCTTTCTTTAGGAATTACTCCGTGCCAGAATTCAGAGTTAATGTTTGCTCCTCTATCGAATACTCTGTTCCCACAAGTGCTTATTAAAGATATTGCGTCGTCTCTTGCGTTGAAAGATACGCATGATCTAATGGCCAAAACAGCACGCAAAGTTTTGCCCTCATCCTTTAGCAGCAACAAACCCAATTTGATACGCCAGCCTCGAGATTTATTCCTCCCTCTCGTGGCAGAGCTTCCAACAGAGGCATCTCTCGCCCTGACGGAAGGCGAGGTAAGAGAAGAGGATCCAGGCCCTCCCGTGGCAGAGTGTGACTGTCCACGGCTTCAGACAGCAGTAGGTGCCAGACTGACGAACTTTTGGCAAGCATGGGAGAGAAGGGGAGCGGATCAGTGGTCAGTACTCTTATTAAAGGAGGGTTACAAAATCCCATTTGTACGGAAACCTCCTCTTGTACATACTCCAAGAGACCTCTCTCCCAGGTATCGAGAGGAAACAAAGAGGCAAGCCTTGCAACATCAGGTGTCTCTTTTGTGGTGAAGGTCTTGGACCTTCAGTCCCCAGGCTTTTACAACCATCTCTTCCTGTTTACGAAGAACTCGGGGGATTGGAGACCAGTGCTAGATGTGAGTGCATTAAACGTGTTCATTATGAAAACCAAGTTCACGATGGAAACAACAAAATCTGTTCTAGCAGCAGTATGGGAAGGCGACTGGATGGTCTCTCTCGACCTCCAGGATGCGTACTTCCATATCCCCATTCACCCAACCTTTCAACGGTATCTAAGGTTCATGCACGGAAAAGAAGTGTACCAATTTCAAGCAATGAGCTTCGGCCTCAGCTCTGCTTCTCTTGTTTTTACAAGGCTCATGCGGAATGTAGCAAGCTTCCTACATTCGTCAGGGATCAGAGCCTCCCTTTATTTAGACGACTGGTTGATCAGAGCGTCGTCCTTCCACTGCTGTCTGGAGGATGTCATGTGGACATTGAACCTAGCCAAAGAGTTAGGTCTTCTGGTGAACAAAGAAAAGTCACAGCTGACTCCATCCCAGACAATTCTATATTTGAGGATGTAGATACAGAGTCAAGTTTTTCGGGCTTTTCCATCGCCCATAAGATTGGAGCAAGCTCTGTTAAAAATTCATCTCTTTCAGAAGAAGAGCAATTGTTCGGTAAGGGTTTGGATGAGCCTCGTGGGAACCCTATCATCGTTAGAACAATTTGTCTCCCTAGGAAGACTCAACCTGCGTCCTCTCCAGTGCCACCTAAACCAACATTGGAACAAAGAGAAGGGCGTAGAGGCTATTTCCATTCCGATCTCAAACTCAATCAAGACGTGCCTGGCTTGGTGGAACAACAACCTCAGACGTCGAGAGGGTCTCTCACTGGCCTCCAAGAGCCCAGACCATGTGTTGTATACAGACGCATCGGACATGGGTTGGGGAGCAACTCTGGACAATCGAGAATGCTCAGGTCTTTGGTCCAAAGATCAGAAGAGACTTCATATAAATCACAAGGAGCTTCTGGAAGTCCATCTGGCCTTGAAAAGTTTCGAGAATCTGATCAAGAACAAGGTGGTACAAGTGAACTCGGACAATACCATGGCCTTAGCCTATTTCTCAAAACAGGGAGGAACTCACTCTCACTCCCTTTTCATCACTGCAAAGGACCTTATCATTTGGTCAAAGGAAAGAAACATCTCCCTTATGACAAGATTTGTTCAAGGAGAAAAGAATGTGAGAGCAGACTGACTCAGCAGGAGGGGTCAAGTCATCTCCACGGAGTGGACGCTTCACCAAGACGTGTGCGAGAAGCTGTGGAGGGTTTGGGGTCGCCCTACCATAGACCTGTTTGCGACTTCCTTGACAAAGAGGCTTCCCACTTATTGCTCTCCAGTCCCAGATCCAGAGGCAGCCCACATAGACGCTTTTCTTCTGGACTGGTCACATCTAGAAATCTATGCCTTTCCGCCATTCAAGATCCTACACAAGGTTCTTCAGAAGTTCATCTCTCACGAAGGGACCAGGTTGACGTTGGTTGCTTCCCTCTGGCCCTCCATGGAATGGTTCACCGAGGTACATCAATGGTTGGTGGACGTTCCAAGAAGTTTATCATTGCGAATGGATCTCCTTCGTCAACCTCACATAAAGAGATTCCATCAAAGCCTCCCCGCACTTCGTCTAACTGCCTTCAGACTATCGAGAGACTCTCTAGAGCTAGAGGGTTTTCGAAGGAGGCAGCTAGAGCGATTGCAAGGGCTAGGAGATCCTCTACCATCAGGATCTACCAATCTAAATGGGAAGTATTTAGAGACTGGTGCAAGTCCTCCTCTGTTTCCTCATCCAATACCACTGTAGCACAGATCGCGGACTTCCTGCTTCATCTCAGAAATAACCGCAGCCTTTCTGCCTCAACTATTAAAGGCTACAGAAGCATGTTAGCTTCGGTGTTTAGACACAGAAACCTAGATTTGTCTGATAATAAGGATCTTCAAGACCTTCTCAAGTCTTTTGAAACTTACAAGGAACGTCAGGTTACTACTCCAGCTTGGAATTTGGACGTAGTCCTTAAGTTTCTTATGTCTGAAAGATTTGAGCCCCTAAACTCAGCTTCTCTCAAAGATCTTACCTTCAAAACTCTCTTTTTAGTGAGCCTTGCTACCGCAAAGAGAGTCAGTGAAGTGCATGCCTTCAGCAAAAACATTGGCTTTTGCTCCAATAAAGCAGTGTACTCCCTGCAGCTTGGTTTCCTGGCCAAAAATGAGCGACCATTTCATCCATGGCCGAAGTCATTTGAAATTCCCAACCTATCGGAGGTTGTTGGGAATGAAATATAAAGTGTCTTATGCCCTGTAAGGGCTCTGAAGTTTTATCTTAGTAAAACCAAAACGTTACAAAGTAATTCAGAGGCTTTATGGTGTTCAGTGAAAAAGCCCTCCTTACCAATGTCGAAAAATGCCTTGTCATATTTTATTAGACTTTTAATTAGAGAGGCCCACACTCACTTAAATGAGGATGATTGGAAATTGCTTAAAGTTAAAGCTCATGAAGTCAGAGCAGTGGCGACGTCAGTGGCTTTTAAACAGAATAGATCACTTAGAAGTATTATGGACGCAACCTTTTGGAGGAGTAAATCTGTGTTCGCGTCACATTATTTAAAAAATGTCCAGACTCTTTATGACGACTGCTACACATTGGGGCCATTCGTAGCAGCGAGTGCAGTAGTGGGTGAAGGTTCTACCACTACATTCCCTTAATCCCAATATCCTTTTTCTTCTCTTGAAACTTTTTAAAATTATTTTGGGGTTGTATGTGAAGACTGAGATAGTCTTCCGCAATCTTTTGATTTGGCGGGTGGTCAAACTTGTTTCTTGAGAGCGCCCAGATAAAGGGTATTGTTGAGGTCATGTTATAGGGGTGTTCACCCCATATATATCAGCACCTAGAAGTCTTTCAGCCCCTTGAGTGGATCGCTGGGCTTCATAAGGAGAGCGGACTAATGAGGCAGAGTATCATAAAAGTCAGCTTCCTTATCAGGTACTAATACTTAAGTTTGTTAATTGTCAAAACTCTTGAGCTTATATTCCTACAATTTTTAATACTGGTCTCTACCCTCCACCAAGGGTGTGAATCAGCTACATATATATCCACCAGCTAAGTTAAATATTTAAAAATGATATTTTCAATTTAAAATAAATTTTTGAATATACTTACCTGGTGGATATATATAATTAAATTCCCTCCCTAACGCCCCTCTGGAGACCCTACGGGCTGAGAAGAAGTGGAGATTATCGGAATATATTTAGTATCCTGCCGACAGTTGGCGCTAGTGTACATCCAGCCAACCAGCATAGTGATCGTGAGTTAGCTACATATATATCCACCGGGTAAATATATTCAAAAATTTATTTTAAATTGAAAATATCATTTTATGATGTCTCGCCTGCACGCGCGCGCGAGCGTTTCAACAGTCTTCCCGCGCGCGCGTCAGCGCTTCGACAGTCTCTCGCGTGCGATTCCCGGGTATCCCCCATCGCGCGATCGCTCCCTAGCGCAATTGCCAATACCCTCCGGACAACGCACGGTAAGGGCGCCATCACCATATTCCCCCCCAAGCACAGAACAGCGCGCTTGCCGGTAAGGGGGAAGGTACCAGAAAGGTCCAGGGACATGCCTTCCTTATCTTTTTACAGGCGACTTCCCCTCCAGAAGGAGTGTCTGACAGCGCAGCCGGCAGCCGGCAGCCTGGTTTGGAACTCTAATCAGAGCGGTAGCACAAGCTTTCAAGCTGTTCTCTCTGAGTTGAGCCACAAATCCTTGGCTGCATCTACTTCCCTGAAGAGGAAAAGAGGAGTTTCAGATGAGGTAACTTCTCTGAGGACGTAGCTGTCTCCTCGTAAGTCTTCGAGGCAGGCACTCTCCCCCCTCAGATTTTTCTCCCTCACCTTCGGACAAAGATTTTCCGCCCTCAGGAGAATCACGGGAGGTGAGACGTTCCTCAATCACACCGTTGAGGGAAACCCCACCTCGCGCGGTAAAGTCTTCTCGAATAAGGGTGGAGAAGAGCCTGCCTCCGTCATTGTTGGAGTCCTGCATCTCTCCCGGGAGGGAGTCAAAGGACTCCAAGACAATACCGGGAGTCCCCTAGCACCAAAATCTACAGGCTTAGACATTCTTTCGTTATGGGAACGAACCTGTTTGAGCCTAAGGACGTGAAGCAGGTGGATGAGAGGTGTAGGAAGTCACCAAGACTCCCTCCTATATAGGGCTTTGACATTTAAGCCCTATAAACCTCCAGCACCTCAGCAGCCACGTCCCACCAAAACAACGGCAGCTAAGACAGTGTCTAAGCCCTTTCTTGTCAAAGACAGGAAAGGCAAAAAGCCCTCCAGGGGAGGTATAAATCCTAGAGGGGGCAGCCGAGGCTGTATATGCTAGGATAGGCAGTCCCCCTGCATTTCCACCAGTGGGGGGATGCCTACAGAGTTGCGCAAACTGGTGGAAGCAACTTGGGGTCGATTCCTGGACAATCTCTGTGATCAGTCTAGGATATTGCATCCTGTTCATACCATCTCTACCTCCCCTGACCAGGAATCCAGTGTCATTGAACTCCCTTGCCATGGAATCGGCAAGGGGGCAAGCCCTTTGGGCAGAAGTCCAGAACCTGTTGAAGAAGGGCGCTCTTCAAGAGGTCCTCGATGGATCCCCAGGCTTCTTCAGTCGACTCTTTCTTGTAAAGAAGGCGTCTGGAGGCTGGAGACCAGTCATCGACCTCTCAGCTCTGAACAAGTTTGTCAAGCAAACTCCGTTCAGCATGGAGACGGCAGACACGGTCAGACTAGCAGTAAGCTCGCAAGACTTCATGTGCACATTGGACCTAAAGGACGCGTACTTCCAGATCCTAGTCCATCCGTCTTCAAGGAAGTACTTAAGATTTAGCCTTGACAACAGAATATACCAGTTCAAGGTGCTGTGCTTCCGTCTTTCCACAGCACCACAAGTCTTCACCAGAGTGTTCACCCTAGTGTTATCTTGGGCACACAGGATTGGCATCCGTCTCCTCCGTTATCTGGATGACTGGCTAATCCTAGCAGACTCGGTGTCAACCCTTCTTCAACACCGAGACAAAGTTCTGAGACTGCCAGGATCTGGGGATCATGGTAAATCTCGAGAAGTCCTCTCTGCTTCCCACTCAAAGACTGGTATACTTAGGCATGATTGTAGACACCATTCTCCACAAAGCCTTCCCATCAGACGACAGGATAGCAAGGCTGAAAAAGGTCACAAGACCTTTTCTCAGACGAGAAGAAATTCCAGCCCAGTCGTGGCTACGTCTCCTCGGTCACCTTTCATTGCTGGCCCGTCTAGTTCCTAATGGTCACCTCAGGATGAGATCCCTCCAGTGGCAACTCAAGTCCCGGTGGAATCAAGCACACGACTCCCCGGACATCCAGATCCCCATGGGTCCTGCGGAACTGACAGACCTCCATTGGTGGGTGGCAGACGAGAATCTCCGAAAGGGAGTGGATCTTCTCGTCTTCCCCCAGGATTTGATGCTGTTTTCAGACGCTTCAAAAAAAGGGTTTGGGGGCCCCACGTGCTGCACCACACGACCTCAGGCCTCTGGTCAGAGTTAGAAAAGTACCTCCACATAAATCTCCTAGAGATGAAGGCCGTCTTTCTGGCCCTTCAACAGTTCCAACAGTTCCTGGCAAGTCACTCTGTGGTGGTGATGACGTCAACACCACAGTAGTGGCCTACATCAACAAACAAGGAGGTACTTTTTCGCAGCAACTATCCCATTTAGCAATAGAGAAACTGAGATGGGCCGAAATCCTCTCGATACCAAAATCGGCACGCTTCATTCCCGGCTAAAGGAATGTGCTTGCCGACAACCTGAGCAGAGCATCTCAGATAGTGAGTACCGAATGGTCGTTGGATCATCTAGTAGCCAACAAAGTCCTGACTTTGTGGGGTTCTCCGACTGTGGACATCTTTCGCAATGGCCCTGAACTTCAGGCTCCCGCTGTATTGTTCCCCAGTCCCAGACCCCAAGGCTCTCTGGCAAGATGCTTCCCAACAATGGTGGGACATTGACGTTTACGTCTTGCCCCCGTTCTGTCTGATGAGGAGGGTACTCAACAAGACCAGAACATCGGTCATTCTTTCAATGACAATCATAGCTCCGCTATGGCATCACGCAGAGTGGTTCCCGGACCTTCTGCAAGTCCTAACGGAGTCACCAAGAGAACTCCCTCCACGACACAATCTAATTAAGCAACCACACGGCAACATCTTCAACAAAGCCGTAGCTTCGCTACAACTTCACGCCTGGAGACTATCCAGCATCTCCTCTCTGAGAGAGGATTTTCGCGAAAAGTTGCGATTAGGATGTCTGGACATCTGCGAAAATCATCAGCAGTAGTCTACCAGGCAAAGTGGAAAGTCTTCTGTGGTTGGTGTCGTGGAAGGGGTATTTCTCCACTTGATGCCTCTATTCCAGCAATAGCAGAGTTCCTCGTGTATTTGCGTGAAGAAATGCGCCTATCAGTCTCGGCAGTGAAAAGCTGAAAGGAATGGACATTTCTTCATCGCTAGAACTTTCTCTACTCATACGGAGTTATGAACTTACCAGCCTCCAGTTAGAAGTGAGACCTCCCCCATGGAACCGGGTTCGAGTTCTCAGGTCTCTTAAGAGACCTCCCTATGAACCATTACGCCAGGCAACAGATTGCCACCTGACTTGGAAGACGGTGTTCCTGCTAGCTTTGGCCTCGGCCAAGCGAGTCAGCGAACTTCATGGTCTCTCATACGACATCGCCCATTTAAGGGGATGGGGAGAGGTAACGTTCAGCTTCGTCCCTGAGTTTATTGCTAAGACTTAAAGCCCGGGAGTAGCAGATCCTTGACTTGACTCCTTCCATATTTCTACTCTCCGTACTGTAACAAATAACCCATACCATCTCTTACTATGCCCAGTAAGGAGTTTGAGGCTGTACCTTAAGAGAACAGCCGCAGCCTGTCCTCGTGTGCCAGCACTATTCGTCAGCACAGAAAGGACTAAGAGGAGGGTCACCAAGAACACCATCTCAGCATGCATACGCAGGGTCATTGACATTGCACTGAATCCAGACCCTCCTCCGTCACGTCGCCATAGAGCACATGATGTCGGGTATAGCTACGTCCCTGGCCTTCAGAAGAAATTATTCAGTGATGCGGGTTCTTCAAGCTGGTGTGTGGAAACATCAAAACACGTTCACATCCCTCTACCTGCAAGACGTGACCCACATGAGACTCGATACGTTTTCTGTCAGTCCCGTGGTGTCTGCACAACAGCTGGTTTAAAACCTCAAGCTCCCTATTGGACAAGTAGAAGGTTGAGGGCATTGTTACCCGGTTTTAGTCTGCATGAATGAAAAGGTTTGACTTGCCCTTATTCTTTTCTTTATCATCCCCTCTCTTGGGGAAAGCAGCATCCTGGGTTCTCTGCATAAGCTGACCTCAAACCACTGCAGGTAAACCATGCTCCCTTGTGTACCTAGTATTAAGATTGATACTGATGCGTCCCCATACCCTGACGAGGTGGTATTGGGAAAGTCCTAGTGCACAGTTTTCCATCTAAAGAACTTCGGAACAACTTTCTAGGACGAGTCACACTTCTATATACCTTCACACACAGGTTGCGTAGGCCGCAACCTTGCATAGGAAGGTTTTAGCGAGGTGCAGGGCTCCTTATTTTTTGAGTGCTAACACTCTCAGATAAGGAGCCCCGGGGTAAAGCCAAAAAGCCAGATTGGCTGGGACGTCCACCCTTCTTAATGGGTGAGTCACCCCGTATTAAATAGCGTGGTTTATATTCCAGTTAAGGAACAAATGACAAATTCGTAGATAATTTGTATTTTTCCTAGCTATATAAACCTTAGCTATTTAACCAAACTTGCCGCCAGCCCTATCCTCCTTGAAGTCCTACCTCCAATCAAAGAGAGCTCACTCACAGGTGTGTGAGGGGGAGTGGTAGCAAGCTACCCTCCCTACCCCCCTCTAACTAGCGGTGTGGGTAGTTAACCCTCGTTAAAAATTAATAAGTCGTCATTTCAGCTACGCCGAAAGTAATACCCCTATTAAATAGCTAAGGTTTGTATAGTTAGGATAAATACAAATTATCTACGAATTTTTCATTTTAGAACAGCTTTTTATTATTGAATTGAGATGCGTAATGGTTCGATTTTGTTGGGTTTCAGTACATGTAGGTGTGTGTGGGAATGAGAAGGCAGATTCATTGGCGAAGAATGCTGCGTTTGAGTTGCTGCCAAGAAGGTATCCCATTCCGTGTAATGATTTCCTACCTAACATCAAGAAATTGCTTTGCAATAAAGGGCAACAGCACTGGGATAGTCTAGATGGCAATAAAATGAGAGAAGTAACAAATGTCATATCTCCTTGGAGGTATAATATGATGCTCCGAAAATGGGAGATGTCTCTTTGTCGTCTCAGTAGTGGTCACACTCGGTTGACACACGAGTTTCTGCTGAAAGGCCAACACCATCCGTATTGTGACGACTGTTTAGTACCTCTAATAGCGAGGCATTTGTTGACCGAATGCCCCAATTATAATAACTTAAGGAATACTGTAGTTATTTTGTTTGAGGCTCGAGGTGAGGGTGGCAGGTTCATCCTTGCCAAGATTCTTGGACATGATATGTCCTACTATGCAAGTGGCATTTTTGGATTTATTTCAGAAGCAGGTCTTCTGAAAACTATTTAACTTTTATAATGACATTCAACTTTTATGGTTCTAATTAAATTTTTAAATTTTTTTTTTTTATATATAAACTAAATGATATCGGCGTCAATGACCTTAGATGTCAGGATGCCTGAAAACTTTAAATTAATCTATCAAATCTATCAATCAATCGCCTGACTGATTCTACTCTAAGGAATAGCATCAATCCCATCAGAGCGCATGGTATTAAGCGTTGCCATCCTTCTGTCAGTTAAAGGAATTCTCTTTCAGGGAAGAATCCTTACACGGTATCGTGTCCGATCCTTTACGCCACAAGTCAAGACCCCAGCGTCAACAATCTCCCATGCGAACGGATCTGCATGGAGCTGTCCGTTTGGGTCAATGTCCACACCATGTTAGAGTTCGGACAAGGGCTGAGACCTCAGGTCTTCATTTGCACACTGGACCTAAAGGACACATACTTCCAGGCCCAAACCATTCATCTAGGAAGGTTGGAAGATTCAGTCTACACAAACAAGAAACACCAGTTCAGGGCACTGTGCTTCGGTCTTTCCATTACACCCATCCTGGTCTCACAGGATCGGCTTCTGTCTCCTCCATTTTGGGACAACTGACTGACCTTAGCAGACTCAGTGGCAACCTTGCATTAGCACCGGAACTTTTGAAGTCTTTTTACCAATATCCAGTGATCAAGGTAAACCCGTGGAAGTCTTCCCTACTTCCCTAACAGAAGACTGGACACCAATCTCCACAAAACTTTCTCAAAACGAGAACGCCCATCCCATAGTGACTGAGTCCGATTGGAATCAGGCCCTCAAGCCCCCTGACATTCTGACCTCCACAGGACTAGAAGTTTGGTCGAACCTCAAAGGATGGGTGTTAATCGATAATTTACGGAGTGGTATAACCTTCTCATCCTTCCCCACCCTTCAGACTTGATGCTGTGCTTAGAACATCAAAAAAGAGAGGAGGAACCATAGTGCTACACCACACGACCTCGACCCTTTGGACAGAGTCCGAAAGTACCTTCACTTAATTTAGGAGAGGAAGGCCAACTTTCTGGTCCTTCGGCAGCCTCATTGGTTCCTAACGGACCACTCAGTGATGTGATGGGCGACAACACCACACATCACGTAGAGGCTCACATCGACAAGCAAGAAGGAACTTGCACGCAGCCTCTTCCCATCTAGCAGTATAAACACTAAGATGGGTCAACGTCCGTTCGGTGCCACTATCAGCCCACTTCATTCTAAACTAGAGGAATGTGCTCGCCAACAATCTGTGCACAGCATCTCAGATAAGGTATACCGAATGGTCTTTGGATTACCTTGTAGCCGACAAAGTCCCGACTTTACGGGATCCTCCAACTAGGGATCTGTTTGCAACGCCCCTGAACCTCAGGATGCTGTTGCTCCCCAGCCCTAGACCCCAAGGCTCTCTGGCAAAAAACAGGCCAACAACGGTGGGTACAATAATGACCTTTAGGTCTCGTCCTTGTTTTGTCTGGAGAAGGGCACTCAAGAAGGCCAGAACATTGGTCAGCCTCTCAAGGAATCTCGGCATTACGCAAAATGGTTACCAAACCTTCTGCAGCTCCTGCTAGAGTCTCCAAGAGAACCCTCTCCACATCACAGACAACCACACTTTGACACCTACCACAAGCTATAGCTTTGCTATGATTGTACACCTGGAGACTATTGACACCTACCACAAGCTATAGCTTTGCTATGATTGTACACCTGGAGACTACCCAGTACCTCCTCTCTCACAGAGGCTTTTTACAATAAGTTGCGAAAAGGTTCTCTAGATATCTGAGGAATTCATCAGCATCAGTCTACCTGGCAGTATAACGTCTTGTGTAATTGGTGTCATGGGAAAGTGTGTCTCTCCTCTTGATACCTCTATTCCAGCAATAGCGGATCCCTCGAGTATATGCCAGAGGAAAAGACCCCCTTTTCAGTTTCAACAGATAAAGACTATCACTCAACCTTGAGCCTTCGCCTTCACAAACTGAAAGGAATGGACTTCCTCTCATTGCTAGACCTTTCCTAACTCATACGGACTTACAACTTCCCTTTCCCCAATCGGAATTGAGACCTTCCTCTCGGAACATGGTTCAAATTCTCCGGACTCTAAAGAGACCTTCTTATGTTAAACTTCACCAGGCAACAAATTTTCACCTGGTTTAAGAAGACAATGGTCCTACACACTCTGACAGCTGCCATACGAGTCAAGGAACTTCATGGTCTCTCTTTCGACATCCCCGAGTATGTTGCCAGACACAGTATCCAGAGGTGACAGATCCTACACAAGTCTCCACTCGGTAACGGACGATCCAGATCATCCGTTACAGTACCCAGGGTAAGGTATGTGACTCTACCTGAAGAGAACGGCAACAGCCCACCTGGGTCCCTCCTCTTGTCATCAGCACTGGGAGAGACTAAAGGAGGATCACCAAAACATCATCCCTGCTGGATTCACAGAGTCATCAATTATGCCCTGAATCCAGAGCCTCACCCAACATGACGACTCACGATGTCTGGGGCATACTCTAAGCAGATTACTCTGTGACTCAGGTTTTTACAAGAAAGGATGTGAATGCTCCAGGTGACTTTCACAACCTTTCTCCTAGAAGACGTGACCCACAGGAACTCGATACGATCTCTATCGGTCCTGATGTGGCTGCACAACAGCTGGTCGTATACCTTAAGCTCCTTATTGGACAAGTAGCAGAAGGTTAAGGGCACTGTTACCCGGTGGATTTGACTGGCTCTTATTCTCTTCATCCTCCGTTCCCCTGGGGAAAGCAGCATCCTGGGTTCTCTGCATAAGCTGACTTCAAACCACTGCAGGTAAACTATGCTCCCTTGTGCACCTAATATTAAGCTTATACTGTTGCATCCCCATACAACAGTTTTTCCTACAAGAGACTTGGAATAACTTCACCTAGACAGTTACACTTCTGCTTATCTCAACACACAGCTTGCGCATGCCGCAGACCTTGCTTAGCAAGGTTTTAGCGAGGCGCAGGGACTCCTCATTTTTTAGTATTAACATACTCACATAAGGAGCCCCCGGGTAAAGCCAAAAGCCAGATTGGCAGGGACGTCCACCCTTTGTAATGGGTGAGTCACCCCTAATAAATAGCGTGGTTTGTATTCCAGTTACGGAACAAATGACAAATTCGTAGATAATTTTTATTTTTCCTAACTATACAAACCTTAACTATTTATACAAACTTGCCCTTCAGACCTATTCCCCTTGAAGTCCTACCTCCAAGCAAAGTGAGCTAAATCACAGGTGTGTGAGGGGGAACCCTAGCAAGCTAGTCCCCTACCCCCCGCTAAGTAGCGGTGTGGGTGGTTAACCCTCGCTAAACTTTAATGGCTCGTCATTTCAGCTACGCCGAAAGTAATACCCCTAATAAATAGCTAATGTTTGTATAGTTAGGAAAATCCAAATAATCTACAAATTTGTCATTTTTAATTAAATATTGTGTGTCACTCGATAATAAATGTCCTTCTTTTGCAGTGGGTTTATATGAAATATTAATGATTATGTATTTTCTCCATAGGACTTGATATCCTTCCGAGATCCACATGCCATGAGTCAACATCTCATGCTTGAAAAACCAGAGCGTGAAGTTGAGCGATGCATAGATCCATCATTGTCAGAAGTTATTGCTGCCCATTTAAGGTACTGTACTGTATTATGAAACATGTCTGTCAATAACCTGTAATTCTTTCATATTACTATTTATTGGGGGGTTTAGCGTGCTGTATTCTGTTAAAGGTTAGAACAACAGGTAATCCAGTACAACATAAAATACCAAAGAAAGGCTATTTGTTCCTACACTAACAAACCTTACGTTATTTATATGGATATTCTTTTGGCAAAGCTGGAAGGTAGTCATTAGACTTTTAATGTGAGGTGGCAACCCTACCTAACCAGTGTAGTGTGTAGATAGCAGGTGAGCTACGTCACTTTCTTCTTTTGGCTGGTAGAGAATGGACATTGTGGAAAAATATAGGAAAAATGCAATTGTTCCGTAACTGAAATACAAACCATGCTATTTAATATGGGTAATTACTTTCGGCGTAGCTGAAATGACGAGACATTAGAATTTTAACAAGGGTTTACTAGCGGGGGTTAGGGAGGGTAGCTTGCCCCCCCTCACACACACCTGTGCTGAGTTCACTTTGCTCTCGGCTCTGATGCTAGACGGACATGTCCACTGTCACCCTCGCCTTCTCTGACAGCCATTTAACTGATCTTTTGTTTGCTTTTTCTTCGACAGAGTGTTTGTGAAGTTGGCCTCTGCGATGCGGAAGTGTCCTGGTTTACCTGACCGCCCTGGAACTTGTATGTCGGCGGTCTGAATGGACCCACACACTTTGTGTCCTTTCTGTAGGGGCCAACGGTGTGATAAAAGTAATGTATGTGGTGAGTGTGGGGAGTGGTCTACCTCCCAGTGGGAGAGGTTTTCCCGGCACCGGAAGAAGAAGTCCAAGCGGGATATTTCTCCTTCGAAGAGTTCTTTGAAAGGAGAAAAACACAAGGCTGCTTGTTCCGTGCCCCAAACCTCCTCCGAAGCTCCGCTCCCACTCGATCGGTTTCTTCCGAGAAACTGTCGAGTGGTAGTGTATGCCGCAGTTCTGTTGACTGATCTCAGGGTTTGGGAGAGGGAGTTGCCTCCCATAGCGAGGCAGCTCCTCCTCCTCCCCCGGGGGAGGATATTGATTCTCATGTTAATGTTATTAACCATGATTTGTTGCAGCTTTGAGCTTCTTTGAGGCTTCAGGGTTTGCCCTCCAAGGAAGCCTTGTTTGACATGATCAAATTGGGAACAGCTGTCAAACAATCGTCGACTTTAGCAGAGGTCGATCCTCTGTCTATCGTCGACGTTGTTGTGGCAGAAGCTTCTGATGAGTTGGGTCAAACCTCTACTCTTGATGTTGCCGATGTAGCTGAAGGCTTAGTTCCCCCCGCCGAACATCCTTCGAGGGAGGAACTAAGTCCAACGGTCTCTCCTGCAGGTGATTCTCCCCCTCGGGGGAGTTCACTGACAGAGACTCCTCTTCGGAGGACTGCTGGTCAGCCTGCTAACCCCACGGCCCCCAGAGTACGTATAAGGCGCAAAGCCCGCATTCCTGTTCGCCGTAGAGGACTTCCTTCGCCTCACAAGGGTGTGAGGAGGCGCCTTTTCGGCTCGTCATCCCTGCAGTCCGCCGCAGAGGACCCTCGTTGTCGATCACCGACCCTGCCAGCTACATCCCTGGACCTCTCCGCAGATCGTTTGCGATATCCTTCGGTGGAAGGTCGTCCTTGCAAAGGCCACGCCGACCTTCCACCCACCAGACCTGCTGACCTGCTGTCGCCGTTCCTGGCCGCTGATGCGCTGTGGGCGCCCACGAATCCTGTTTTCATGCGGGCATCAGTCCCTTTGGGGCACAAGGGACTTTCTCTCATGGAGACTAAGTCCCTTACGCGCCAGGTATCAACTGTGCGCCATCGATCTCCTACGCGCCAGCGCGCAACTGCGCGCAAGCGCTCACCGGTTCCAGAGCCTGCTAGAGTGCCGCAGCGCTCTCCTGCCCGCTAGCGCTCACCTGTGCGCCGACGCTCTTCTGCCCGCCGGTGCGCCACTGCGCGCCCTCATCCTGATGTGCGCCCACGATCTCCTGCTCGCCTGCGCGCCAGCGTTCTCCTACGTGCCAGCACTCGACTGTGCCCCAACTATCTCCTGCGCGCCCACGATCTTCGGATCTGGGCACAAAGGGGATGATAATCTCTTCCCCTGCTCACCGGCGTTCACCAGCACGCCTCCCTTCACCTACGCGCCACTGCGCGCAGTCTCCATCCCACGCCCGCTTGTTGCTGTTGAGGATATGTGCCCTCATGCCCGCGTGCAAGGGATTTTTCCCCTGCGCACACGCCCAACCTTATCGCCCTCACCGGCTCAGCGTGATCCTGTGCGCCCGCGCGATTGCTTATTCAGCTTGCTGCGTGACCGCCGCTGTCACCAGAACACGCCCCTGCGCGCCCTCACCTGTGCGGCATCTCTTGCCCACACGCCAACGCGCGCCCTCGCCATTGCCTACGCGTGTGAGCAATCGCCCGAGCGCGATTTAGGCAGAATTCCATCGCGCCAGCGAGACCTCCAACGCGATCCCACGCGCGAGGCTGCAGGACGACGCGCGGCTAGGTCATCGTCATTGCTTCCCCCCCCCCCCCGCAAGCGCAGAACAGCACGCTCGCCGCAGGGAGGGAGAACTCCAGATAGGTCCAGGAACTTGCCTTTTTTTTTTTTTCTGGCCGACCCTGCTTTAGTAACTCCTCTTAGGGATCGAACGATCCCCTTCCCTCCAGAGGGAGTTTCTGACAGTGCAGCTGTCAGTCGGCAGCCCTGGTTTGGGTCCCTCGTCAGAGCGGTCATACAGGCTTTTAAGCCTGTTCTCTCTGAACTGGGACATAAATCAGTGACAGTTTTGACTCCCCTGAAGAGGAAGAGAGGAGTAGCGGACGTGGTAACTTCTCCAAGGGCGAAGTTGACTCCTCGGAAGTGTTTGAGGAAGGCTTCCTCCCCCCCCCCAGACTTTCTCTCCCTCCCCTTCGGACGAAGATTTTCCGTCCTCAGGGGAGTCCCGTGAGGTGAGGCGTTCCCCATCGCACCAATGAGGGAAACCCCACCTCGCGCAGAGAAGTCTTCTCGGGTAGGGGTGGAGAAGAGCCTCCCACCATCACTGCTGGAGTCCTGTATCCCTTCCAGGAGGGAGTCGAAGGACTCCAAGACGATTTCGAAGTCATTCTCAAGGATTAGACCAGAGCCAGTCAAGCCCTCGGAGAACGTCCACGAGTCCCCCTAAGAAGAGCCTTCGGGGACAGGAGACTTCGCTGCCAGCCCTTCAGGAGGGGAGCTTCAGGAGTCAGAACACGCGTTCTGGCAGGTTCTGACCCTTATGAGGAATCTCAACGGGTTCTCGGACCCAGGGATTCCTCCTCGTGAGGGCAATGACACGGTCCTGGTCCGAGTCTTTGGTACTCAGAAACCCTCTAGGGCCAGTGCGGCTTTGCCTTGGTCCCAAGGGGTTAAAAGTGCCAGGGATAAGGTCGAGTGCCAGCTCTCCGAGCTTGCCTCCTCCAGCCGGTCCAGCGCCGGTAACAAACTCCTCCCGCCTCCTCGTGTCCATCAGAGGAGGTACTTCGACATCATGGAGGAGACTTGTTTAGCTCTTCCTTTGCACCATTCTTTGGAAGAGCTTACCAAAGGAGTCCCTCTTGAGAGAGACCACCCGGCAAGTGTCTTTCTCGGCTACGGAGATTCTCAGCCAGGAGAAGGTAGCGAAGTGTGCCATGCAGGCAACTTCGTGGCTGGACATCTGGCTAGGGTCTCCAGGTATCTTGCTATGATCCGAGGACCTGTCCAAGGAAAGTACCAGGAAGGCCATGGAGACATTTCTACTCTCAGGCACTCGTACCATCGAGTTTCTAGCTCACCAAGTCTCGAACTTGTGGGCTAATACCATCTTGAAGCGTCAAGATGCGGTGTCTGAGAGGTTCCACCAGAAGGTCCCCAACACCGAGATCAGCAGGCTCAGACATTCTTCTATCTTGGGGAGAAATCTGTTTGAGCCTAAGGACGTGGAGCAGGCAGCTGAGAGGTGGAGGAAGTCCAACCAGGACTCTCTCCTACATAGGGCTTTAACATCTAAGCCCAATAAACCTCCAGCAACCCAGCAACCACGTCCTACCAAGACTACAAAACCGGCAACGGCAGTGAAGACAACGGTGTCAAAGCCCTTTCCTGTCAAGGACAAGAAAGGCAAAAAGTCCTCCAGGGGAGGGAAAAATCCTAGAGGGAGTGGCCGAGGCTGCAAACGCTAGGATTGACAGTCCCCCTGCATGCCCACCAGTAGGGGGATGCCTACAAAGTTGCGCAAGCAGGTGGCAGCAATTCAGGGCCGATTCCTGTACAATTTCCGTAATCAGTCAAGGATATTGCGTCCCGTTCATAACATCTCTACCTCCCCTGACAGCGGATCCAGTGTCGTTGAGCTCCCTTGCTATGGGATCGGCAAGGGGGCAAGCCCTTTGGGCAGAAGTCGAGACCATGTTGAAGAAGGGCTCTCTCCAAGAGGTTGTTGACGGGTCCCCAAGCTTCTTCAGTCGACTCTTTCTTGTAAAGAAGGCGTCTGGAGGCTGGAGACCAGTCATCGACCTCTCAGCTCTGAACAGGTTTGTCAAAAAGACCCTGTTCAGCATGGAGACGGCAGACACGGTCAGACTTGCAGTAAGACCTCAAGACTTCATGTGTACACTGGATCTGAAGGACGCGTACTTCCAGATCCCAGTCCATCCGTCTTCAAGGAAGTACTTAAGATTCAGCCTAGACAACAAGATCTACCAGTTCAAGGTGCTGTGTTTCGATCTCTCCACAGCACCTCAGGTTTTCACCAGAGTGTTCACCGTGATATCTTCGTGGGCACACAGGATCGGCATCCGTCTCCTTCGTTATCTGGACGACTGGCTGATCCTAGCAGACTCGGAGTCAGCCCTTCTTCGACACCGAGACAAACTTCTGAGACTTAGCCAAGATCTGGGGATCCTGGTAAATCTCGAGAAGTCTTCTCTGCTCCCTACTCAAAGACTGGTATATCTAGGCATGATAATTGACACCAATCTCCACAAAGCCTTCCCATCAGACGACAGGATAGCAAGGCTGAGGAGGGTCGCGAGTCCTTTCCTCAGACAAGAAGAACTCCCAGCCCAATCGTGGTTGCGTCTCCTCGGTCACCTCTCATCCCTGGCCCGTCTAGTTCCCAACGGTCGCCTCAGAATGAGATCTCTGCAATGGCGACTCAAGTCCCGGTGGAATCAAGGACACGATTCTCCGGACGTCATGATCCCGATGGGTCCTGCGGAACGGACGGATCTTCAGTGGTGGGTGACAGACGAGAACCTATGAAAGGGAGTGGATCTTCTCGTCCTACCCCCGGATTTGATGCTTTTTTTCGGACGCTTCAAAGAAAGGGTGAGGGGCCCACGTTCTGCACCACAGGACCTCAGGCCTGTGGTCAGAATCAGAAAAGGGCCTCCATATAAATCTGCTAGAAATGAAGGCTATATTCCTGGCCCTTCAACAGTTCCAACAATACCTGGCTGGTCACTCTGTGGTGGTGATGAGCGACAACACCACAGTAGTGGCTTACATCAACAAGCAGGGAGGTACCTTTTCAGAGCAGCTATCCCATCTTGCAGTAGAGATACTGAGATGGAGCGAAGTCCACTCGATTGCACTATCAGCTCGCTTCATTCCGGGCAAAATGAATGTGTTCGCCGATAATCTGAGCAGAGCGTCTCAGGTAGTGAGTACCGAGTGGTCTTTGGATCCTCTAGTAGCCAACAAAGTCCTGACTTTGTGGGGTTCCCCGACTGTGGATCTGTCCGCTACACCGCTGAACTTCAAGCTTCCGCTGTACTGCTCCCCAGTCCTGGATCCCAAGTCACTCTGGCAAGAGGCCTTTCAACAATGGTGGGACAACATCGACGTTTACGCCTTTCCCCCGTTCTGTCTGATTAGGAGGGTACTCAACAAGACCAGGATATCGGTCAATCTCTCGATGACCCTGATAGCTCCACTATGGCATCATGCGGAATGGTTTCCGGACCTTCTGCAACTCTTACGGAACTTCTGAGAGAATTCCCTCCACGACACGAGCTACTCAAACAACCACACGCCAACATCTTCCACAAAGCCGTAGCTTCGCTTCGACGTCACGCCTGGAGACTATCCAGCATCTCTTCGCAGAGAGAGGATTTTCGCAACAAGTTGCGAACAGGATGTCTGGACACCTGCGAAGGTCATCCGCAGGGGTCTACCAGACAAAGTGGAGAGTTTTCTGTGGTTGGTGTCATGGAAGGGGTATCTCTCCACTCGATGCCACTATTCCATCAATAGCGGAGTTCTTCGTGTATTTGCGAGAAGAAATGCGCCTTTCAGTCTCTGCAGTGAAAGGCTATCGTTCAGCCTTAAGTCTAGCCTTCAGGCTCAAAGGAGTGGACATTTCTTCTTCGCTGGAACTTTCCCTACTCATACGAAGTTATGAACTTACCTGCCCTCAGTCGGAAGTGAGACCTCCATGGAACGTGGTTCGAGTTCTCAGGTCTCTTAAGAGACCTCCCTACGAACCATTACGCCAGGCTTCATATCGCCACCTTACTTGGAAGACGGTGTTCCTACTAGCTTTGGCCTTGGCCAAGCGAGTCAGTGAACTTCATGGTCTCTTGTATGACATCGCCCATTCAAGGGGATGGGGGGAGGTAACGTTCAGATTCGCCCCTGAGTTTGTTGCTAAGATTCAGAATCCGGGAGTGCCGGACCCATGGTTTCGAGTCTTCGTTCCGTAACAGATGACCCAGACCATCTCCTATTGTGCCCAGTAAGGAATCTGAGGCTATATTTTAAAAGAACGGCTGCAGTTCGTCCCCAAGCGCAAGCATTGTTTGTAAGCACTGGGAGGACAAAGAGGAGGGTTACCAAGAATACCATTTCGGCATGGATTCGGAAGGTAATCCATCTATCCCTGAATCCTGACCCTCCTCCGTCACGTCGCCCTAGAGTACATGATGTCAGGGGTGTAGCTACGTCCCTGGCCTAAAAAAAGAACTTCTCAGTGATGCAGGTTCTACAAGCAGGGGAATGGAAGCGTCCGACGACCTTCACCCCATTACCTGCAAGACGTGACCCACAGGAGACTCGATACGTTCTCTATCGGTCCTGTGGTGGCTGTACAACAGCTGGTTTAAACCTCAGGCTCCTTAATGGACAAGTAGCAGAAGGTTAAGGGCATTGTTACCCGGTCTTAGTCTGCATGAATGAAAAGGTATGTCTGGCCCTTATTCTTTTCTTCATCCTCCCCTCTCTTGGGGAAAGCAGCATCCTGGGTTCTCTGCACAGCTGACCTCAAACCACTGCAGGTAAACCATGTTTCCTTGTGTTCCTAGTATTAAGCTAATACTGTCACGTCCCCATACCCCGACGAGGTGGTATTGGGAGAGTCCTAGCCTAAAGTTTCCATCTAAAGGACTTCAGGTCAACTTCCTAGGACGAGTCACTCTTCAAACCTTCACACACAGCTTACGTAGGCCGCAGCCCTTGCATAGCAAGGTCTTAGCGAGGTGCAGGGACTCCTTATTGTTAGTGCCGACACACTCAGATACTGAGTCCCTGGGCAAAGCCAAAAGCCAGTACAGGCCAGGACTTACCACCCTTCCTAAGGGTTGAGTCACCCATATTAAATAGCGTGGTTTGTATTTCAGTTACGGAACAAATGACAAATTCGTAGGTAATTTGTATTTTTCCTAACTATACAAACCTTAGCTATTTAATCAAACTTGCCCGCCAGCCCTATCCCCCGTGAAGTCCTACCTCTAAGCAAAGTGAACTCAGCACAGGTGTGTGTGATGGGGGGTTAGCAAGCTACCCTCCCTACCCCCCCCTGCTAACTAGCGGTAGGGTAGTACACCTTCGTTAAAATTCTAATGGCTCGTCATTTCAGCTACGCCGAAAGTAAATACCCATATTAAATAGCTAAGGCTGGTATAGTTAGGAAATATACAAAATATCTACGAATTAGTCATATTTTTTCTAGATGTATTTTTTTTTTTTAATTTTTATTGTAGATTGTATTTGGTTTTTTATACTATTTAATTCGTTTATCTTCAGTCCCTTACTAAAAATTTTTCTTTTATTATAGAGTGACGGGGCCCTGCTAGAAGCAGGAATTATAAGCTAGAAATTGCTTATAAGATGGTGAAGATTATTGAAAAAAAAAGAAACGGGTTCACTTGGATAAATTATAAGTTAAAGATAGGTAGTAAAAGTGGTTAGGACTCTTCTTTTGATGCCCTTTTAATTTCAATCCAGTTGTCATGAAAGGTATCCGAGTTTAAATTTGTTTTTAAATATTTAACTTAGCCGGTGGATATATATATAGCTAACGTCTCTGACGGTCCGACAGATTCAAAACTCGCGGGCGATCAACGTGTTGGGTTGCTGGGTGTACACTAGCGCCACCACTCGGCAGGATACTAAATCTATTCCCAAAATCTCCAGTTCTTCACTGTCGCTGTCGCGATAAACATTGATTCCTTGCTCGCGGTAAACCTCAAGTTTTTCAACTATTGGTGAAGTACTTCTTTATGGTTTTGGCTTTCGCTGTGTTGTTTATTCTTTCAAATTTTTTCTCAAACAATAAGATCTTCAAGTGAAACTCTTTTTGAAAGGAGAGAAAAATTTTTACCCTTGCTTTATTTTTATCTCTCTCTGGATTTTCCACGTTAGAGAGAATATGACCGACCCCTCCCCCAGTGTATGGGAAGTGTGTGAAAGGCTTTTAGTTTTTAGTATTTATTTCATCACTTTATAAATTCTTGTTGATATTTATAGATTTACCTCTATATTTTTATATCTCACCCGCCTTTATTAGGCCTTTTCAATCTTCTCTCCAATTGTACTAAATACCGAGATAAATTTTATATTTTTATAGATCGATGGGATGAATATTTTTAGAAAATATTTTAAGTGATTTTTTGTCTTTTAAAATTTATTCTTTGAATAGTCTTCGTTCTGTTTTCAAAGATGAACTAGCGTTAAGTGTATTTATGCTACACAGTTTGCACTCTATCGTTACGTTAGAGAAAGAGAGAATCACGATTTCACTTTGCAGAGAGAGTTAATCAATTTTGACGTTTAGTTCATTCTTCTTACAAACTGAAGTTTTTTAAATAATAATTAAAAGGATCATGTTATTTTGCAATTTCTCAGTCCTTTTAGTATTTTTCTTTAGTCAAATAACCTTTTATTGACGAAGAGTGAGTGAGCCAATACTCTCGTGACGAGAGAGAGAGAGAGAGAGAGAGAGAGAGAGAGAGAGAGAGAGAGAGAGAGAGAGATATATATATCCAAATCTTTATTCTCGTCCCAAGTCACTATACAGGTAGATTGAGAGTGAGAAACGTTCTTCTCGATTCAGATATTTATTCTCGTCCCAAGTCTTTGTACAAGGAGAGAGAGAGAGAGAGAGAGATAGATAAAACGTAGTCCTTCGCGTTCTAGTTTTTTGTTCTCATCCCAAGTCACTGTACAGGGAGAGAAAGAGAGGAAACGTAGTCCTTAGCGATCTAGTTTTTTAGTCTCCTCCCAAGTCACTGATCATTTTTAGCTTTATATATTTCACTTTTTATATATGTATATGTTTATTAATTTTTGCGTGTGTGATACATTATGTACTAATGAGCTTACATTATACGACATATTTCGCAATTCTAACCTTTTGATTTAAGGGAGAATTGCTTGCTACAGATAGAAATCAGCTTTATTCATGTCTAATGTAAAATTATTAAAAAATGCGAGTGTCAGTGAAAAAAGTGAAAAATATGTTCAGTGTTGCGGAGGGTTCGTCTTTACGTACTTGCCGTTCACCCAGTCCCAAACCTCTTTCAAGCTCCCCAACCCCTGGGAGAAGGAATGTCAAAGAGACCAAAGGGAACGATAGGTTTTATACAACGAACAGACGTTCCCTCACGAGTTGGGGTTAACGTTTCTCGTAATGTTCACCCTTAACTTGAGAGAGGTGAGACTAAGTTCTCCTCACCCTCTGAAGAAGTTAACGTCATTTTAAAATCCTGGCGTCAGGTTTAATGACATCTCAAGAGGAAATTGGTTCCTTCAGAACAAAATGTATGTCCTGGCTGCAGTCATTGGAGCACTCCAGAACGTCTACTTTCAACGGAGGAAGGCTCACCTGCCAAACGTTCCTTTATAACTTCTGGCTTTGTTGCCCCGGAGACCCCTGTACAGGGTCTCGGTTCTTTAATTTTGTCTGGAGATTCCAGTCGTAACGTGAGTGCTGCTCCCGTTATCCTTACTGACGTTTTGGATCGAAGGTTGCCTAGTCACGTTCTGATCCTCGTGTGCATGATCCTAATTTTGATATACAGTACTGCAGAACATGCAGTCGAAACTATCGACGTTAATGCAGTCACAGTCGAGCGTCAGTCTTTATAGTCAAGCAGTAGCGTCGAGCTGCAGTCAATGCAGTCACGAGGTAACTTCGAGCTGCAGTCACTGCAGTCACGACGTGACGTTGGACGTCAGACACCACAGTCACTGCAGTCATGACGTGACGTTGGAAGTCAGACAGTGCAGTCATTGCAGTCATGACGTGACGTTGGAGGTCAGACACTGCAGTCACTAGTGACTTCGAGTTGCAGTCACTGCAGTCACGACGTGACGGACGTCAGACACTGCAGTGACTGCAGTCACGAAGTGACGTTAGAGATCAGTCACTGCAGTCACGAAGTGACGTTAGAGATCAGTCACTGCAGTCACGACGTGACGTCAAACTTGAGACACCGCAGTCACGACGTGACGTCAAACTTGAGACACCGCAGTCACGACGTGACGTCGATGTCAGTCGATGCATTCCTGACGTGAAGTCGTCCTTCAACCTCTGCCTGTTCTTCATCGACAGGTTGATGATAGTTGTCAAGCTTTTCCATTGCGATTTCTTAATGGCTCTCAACCAAATAGAGACATAGACTTCCGGATGAAGTTTATTCTGAGGAGGAAGAGGATATTTCTCTTTTCCAGCTGTACCTTTGGGTATCTTGTCTGAAGTAGAGGAACATAGATCTGCCTAACAGTCTTTATATCTTAAGAAGATCATGACTGTTTTTAAGGAAGTTTTTCCTTCGCTTTTTGTTCCTGCTGCTCCACGCTCGCCTCCTTCAGAATTCATTTAGGGTTGGCTGCCTCAGCTCCCTCTTTTACTAATTCGTGCTCTCTTGGTATTCTAAGAGAGTTTTTACGTTTGCTGAGAGAATGGTTGAAGACTATAAGAAGTCTCATGCGGAATGTGGCGAGCTTCCTGCACTCGACAGGTGTCAGAGCTTCCTTTTACTTAGACGACTGGCTACTCAGGGCGTCATACTTCATTCACTGTCTGAAGTACCTCAGATGGAACTTTACCCTAGCGGAGGACTTAGGTCTCCTAGTAACTAGGAGAAGTCTCAACTGACCCCATCTCAAAGTATTCTCTATTTGAGGATGGAGATACGGAGTCTAGTCTTTCTGGCTTTTCCATCACCATCAACACTTGAGCAAGCTTTCTTAAAGATGTATCTTTATCAAAAAGGAGCAGTTGCTCTGTAAGGATGTGGAGGAGTCCACTGGGAACACTCGTCTCTGGAGCAGTTTGTCTCCCTAGGAAGACTCAATCTTCGCCCTCTCCATTTTCACCCCAACCACCATGGGGACAGGGAGAAGAACTTAGAAGAAGTGTCCATTCCACTTCCAGAAACGATCATGACTTGCCTGAAATGGTGGCATGTCAATCTCAGACTTCAAGAAGGTCTCTCTTTTGCCCACAAAAACACAGACTACGTGTTGTTCTCAGACGCTTCGGACGCGGGGTGGGGAGCAACACTAGACACTCTAGAGTGCTCGGGCCTTTGGACCAAAGACCACGTAAAGTTTCATATCAACCTGAAGGAGATTCTAGCAGTTCTTTTGGCTCTGCAAAGTTTCAAAGACTGATTCGAAACAAAGTGGTGCAGGTGAATGCAAACAACACACAGCGTTAGACTGCATCGCTAAGGAAGGCTGGACCCTCTCACAGTACCTTTGCTTAAATGCAAAGGATCTCCTAGTTTGGACGAAGGAAAGAAACATCACCTTACTTACAAGGTTTATTCAGGGAGAGAGGAACACGTTGGCAATCTGCCTAAGCAGGAGAAACCAAGTCATTCCCACGGAATGAACTCTTCATCAGGAGGTGTACGAGAAACTTTGGCAGATATGGGAACGTCTGTCCATAGAACTGTTCGCAACCTCAATAACGAAGGGGCTTCCTTCTTACTGCTGTCCAGTTCCAGATCCAGAGGCAGTCCACGTCGATGCGTTCTTACTGGGATAGTCTCACTTGGAGGTGTATGCGTTTTTCCCCCATTCAAGATTATTTACAAAGTCCTACAGAAGTTCGCCTCTCACGTAGGGATCAAGTTGATGTTGGTTGCTCCCCTCTGACCATCAAGAGAATGGTTCACCGAGGTACTTCAGTGAATGGTGGACTTTCCAGGAAGCCTGTGAAGGCGGTTGGATCTTCTCAATAAAGAGGTTCCATCAAAGCCTCCACTCGCTTCATCTAACTGCCTTCAGACTATCAAAGACTCTCTTGAGCTCGAGGGTTTTTCGATAGAGGCAGCTAGAGCAATTACTAGAGAAAGAGATCCTCAACATTCAAGTTCTACAAGTCTATATGAGAGGTATTTCGAGATTGGTGCAAGGCCACCTTCTTTTCCTCGTCTTATACCTCAATAGCTCAAATCGCTGACTTCCTACTTCACCTTAGGAATGTACGTAACTTTTCTGCCTATATCATTAAAGGCTACAGGAGCATGTTAGCTGCAGTGTTCAGACATAGGAACTTAGATCTCTCAAGAAATAAAGTGCTTCAAGACCTTCTCAAGTCTTTCGAGACTTCCAAGAAGCATGGGGTAATGACGCCAGCTTGGAACCTGGATGTGTCCTTAAATTTCTGATGTCTGAGAAAATTCTGAACCTTTTGCGCTTAACTTCTTTTAAAGATCTTACTCTGAAGACACTTTTCTTAGTGAGTCTTTCTGCTGTAAAAAGAGTTAGTGAGGTTCATGCCTTCAGTAAGAACGTCAGCTTCTGTATTGTTAAGGCAGTATGCTCTTTGCAGCTTGGTTTCTTAACCAAGAATGAGCGTCCTTCCCATCCATGGCCTAAATCTTTTTAGATCTCCAACCTGTCAGATGTGGTTGGTAACAAGATAGAGAGTGTCCTTTGACCTGTGAGAACACCTAAATTTTACATTGACAGAACCAAAAAATTTACGTGGTGAATCTGAGTCTTTATTGTGTTCGGTCAAGAAACCCTCCTTTCCAATGTCTAAGAATACCTTATCATATTTTTTCAAACTCTTCATTAGAGAGGTTCACGCTCACTGCAGTGAGACTGACCTTCGGTTATTGAAAGTAAAGACTCATGAAGTAAAAGCTGTGGCAACGTCAATGGCTTTTAAGCGAAATCGTTCCTTACGAAGCATTATGGACGCAACCTACGGGAGCAGTAAATCTGTGTTCGCTTCACATTACTTAAAGAATGTCCAGACTCTTTACGAGGACTGCTACACTTTGGGACCATTCGTAGCAGCGAGTGCAGTAGTTGGTGAAGGTTCAACCACTATATTCCCCTTATCCTAATACCTTTTTTCTTCTCTTGAAACTATTTATCTTTTTGGTTGTATGTGGAGACTGGTTCAGTCTTCCGCAATCATTTGATTTTGGCGGGTGGTCAAGTTGTTTCTTGAGAGTGCCCAGATCAAAGGTATTGGTGGAGGTCCTGTCATAGGGGTGTTCACCCCAGATATGACAGCTCCTAGAGGTCTTTCAGCCCCCTAAGTGGATCGCTGGGCTTCAGAAAGATAGCGGACTAATGAGACAAAGTATCATAAAAGTCAGCTTCCTTATCAGGTACTATCCTTAAGTTTGTTTTATTTCAAAACTCTTGAGCGATATTCCTTCAATGTTTAATGTTGGTCTCTTACCCTCCATCAAGGGTGTGAATCAGCTCTATATATATCCACCGGCTAAGTTAAATATTTAAGAATGATATTTTCATATTGAAATAAAAATTTGAATATACTTACCCGGTGGATATATACAATTTAATACCCTCCTTTCCGCCCCTCTAGAGACCCTATGTGCTGAGAAGAACTGGAGATTTTGGGAATAGTATTAGTATCCTGCTGAGAGGTGGCACTAGTGTACTCCCAGCAACCCAACACGGTGATCGCCCGCGAGTTTTGAATCTGTCGGACCGTCAGAGACGTTAGCTATATAAATATATCCACCGGGCAAGTATATTAAAAAATTTATTTTAATATGAAAATATCATTTTAAAATAAAACTGAGTATCCTGCCAACGACAGAGGACTGTAGAGGAATTTGAAAGTGCTAAGTTTGACCTCCTTGATAGTGTTTACTGTTTTATTACTACATACGGTTATACCATCTCTGGTGGTGTTTTGTTTGATATTGAACAGAGTGCTAGGTAAGGGCAAGCCATGGTTTACTGTGGGGGATTCTTAGGATATTAATGCACTTGAAACTTTAGTGAAAAAAAAACCCTGTGGTTGAGAATCATTTATCAGTAGGTAGTCGGAGATTTATGTCCAGACTCTGCTGACTCACTGTGTAGATCTTTAACCCCAATGTGGTGGGGTTCTCTTACAAGCTTGAAGTTTGCTTATGTCACAAAATTGGAACTTTGTCTTGGCTATGTCGACCTTGACCGAAAAGGCTCTGCTTTGATAATAATTTCCATAAAATCTGCATCACCAACTGAATAGGACTTTATTTGAAAAAATGACTTATACTGAATCTTATTCTTTTCCTGTGTGACTATGCAATCCGGAGGAGGGGCCTCTCTGATGTTAAAGTGAGAATGTAGAGATAGATAATATTGTTTTACAATTTGTTTGACCCTATTTGAAGTGACATGTCAAATTACATTTGAATTTTGGCCAAATATCTACACTTAAGTTGGTCTTTAGTTATTCTTGTATATGCCGATTAAATATTTATAGGATTGATTCCTAAGAGGTTTTGTATAGAGATATTTATGTCAAACCTTCTGGTTTTGTAGACCTGTATTTTCAAATACATGGAATTTTTTTTTCCTCTCAATTTCTTTAACAAATTTTTATTGTTGTTAATCCTCTTTAAATACATTTACCCACCTAAGATAGTCCCCGTACCAGTCTTAAGTCTATTTCTTTTATAATATAATTGTTTCCCCCCTAATGTTTGTATTGTTCAAATAACTTGAAATATAGCTGCTGCTATTTGTATTGAACTCCATTTATTCCAGTAATAAGTGAGACGGCTTACCTCGAGAATAATATCAAGTAACTACAGTTCTAGTTGGGTCCCCTTGCCCAGTATAAAATCATGGAGGTGGTGCCCAGTGCTTTTATCTTTTTGTGTAGCGAACGTTGGAGTGCGGTTGACATTCTGACACTAGGCAGAGTGCGTGCTACATCTGGCCACAGTCCGCAAACCACTACAACGTCTCTGCTCTCTCCTCTTCAAGGCTTAGCCATACAGACTGATTGCTTTATGTTCATTGTTTGTCTCTTACAGTTGTGACTGTGTTTCTCTCTGACGCTTCCATGAGTACCTGTCCTGGTTGCGAGGGTCGCCCTTGCGGCACCATGTCGTCTGTTGATACTGACTCGCATTCAGTGTGCCCGACCTGTAGGGGATGTTGCTGCAAGCATGGGTCCTCTGCGACGAGTGTAGAGAGTGGCCTGCCTCCCAGTGGCAGAAATTGGGCGTCGCAGGAAGAAGAAAGCCAAGCGATATCTTTCTTTGCAGGGTCTTACTCTGGGGCAAAAAGACCTCAAACTTCTTCACCCACTCACAGATTTCTCGTCGAATTTCCTCCTCGCTTGCCTTCCTCCGGGGCCCGGTCAAGTAGGAGCGTAGACCGTTTAACTCCTTGGCAACCTCAGGGCACTAGGGGGTGGTTGTTGTTGTTGTTGTTGTTGTTGGTGCTTCCCTAGAGGAGCACCTTCACTTCCAGCTGCCAGGGAGCCATTTTTTCTTGTAGATGTGTTGCAAGTTTGGCTCTCTCTGGGGGTTTCTGCTCCCCCTTCGAAGGAAGCGCTGCTTCAACTCCTCCAGCGTGGGGCACGGAGAGACCCTTCACCAGTGGCTTCAACATCTTATGCCCTGCTCATCTGCGAAGTTCATTCCTCGCCCTTTTCTGCCCTTCTATGTGTATGCAAGGTCAATGCTCTCACTTGCCCCTCCAACGGCCTCCTGCTGACGATGAGTCTTATCGCCATCCAGGGACTACGTACGTCGTCACCTGACCCTCAGCCTCTTTTTTTTTTTTTTTCTTCCCACAGGAAAGGTTCCAACCCATGTGTGCACCTCTCCCTTACTGCTGTTGTTAGGAGTGATGATCTACCAGTGGCCAGCGCTCCATCTGCTCGAGGATTGCCCTGAAAAAACACGACACCTCGTCCTTCTGCATGATCACCCTCAGGACGTCGTTCGCGACAATCCGAGGATCATCACAGAGATCATAGGTCATTATGATGTAGGCGCTCTCCACAAAATTGTTCCCAATCTAGAACTAAGCACTCTCAATCAAGAAACCGCAGGTCATCACAGTCTCGGCGCTCTTCTTCCGGAAGGTGCTCTCATTCATGAGCTAGCCACTCACGATTACGAGCCAGACACTCTAGATCATGATCTGGACGTTCGCGTTCACGAACTAGATGCTCACGATCGCAATCAAGGTGCTCACAATTGCGAGGGAGACCCTCACGATGACAAGCGAGACGCTCACTGTCACGAGTAAGGTAATCATGAGCTGGACGCTCTCAATCACGAACCAAGCGTTCAGGATCACAATCTAGATGATCCTCTTCACGAGGACGACGTAGGAGCTGGCATTCAAGATTCACGTGGCGCTCTGCAATTCAACAGTATCCAAGATGAACCACGACTGATCAAGGACCTACCGATTGACAATGCCCAGAGAAGCGTCTTAAGTTACCCCTTGTGACCTTCATGGCCTGGGGTGTCTTAGGTAAGCGATCGTCTGTGCGACGTTCACCTACGTGTTCCTCTCTGATGCAAAGCATTGCTTCTGTTCTGAGGCTTCCATATCCATCTCTAGCGAGTACTGTATTAGTGGCCCTACAACGCCACAGGAGCCCCCGAGCCTACCTCCTCCTTGCTCACCATAAATCATTCATGAAACGGTTCCATTGGCGCGTGAATCACGCCCTTTAACACGTGAATCACGCCCTTTAACACGTGAATCACGCCCTTTAACACGTGAATCACGCCCTTTAACACGTGAATCACGCCCTTTGACGCATGAATCGGCCGATCCTGTGCTTATTTCACCCGTTGTAGTGGTTTGCGGACTGTGGCCAGATATAGCACACAGACTGCCTAGTGTCCGAATGCCGACCACACTCCAACGTTCACTACACAAAAAAGGTAAAACGGTGGTAACAAAAATCTGGATAACAGGTCAAGAGAACTTGGCACTGGGCACCACCCCTTGATTTTATACTGGGCAAGAGGACCCCGCCAGAACCTCACTTTTCTAATATTTATCCTGCCTTGAGCTTGCTGAATGAACAGGTAGCATGACCGTTGATTCATTTCTGGGAAAATGAGCAGTATACGTGAGCAGCTTGAATCTCGGGTTAGATTTTATAAAGGAAACAAATGATACTAAACATATAATGGGTGGCTGAGAAGGGGAAACAATGGTGTACGGTACTGGAATGAAATGCTGTCTTCAGAAAGACAGGAAAAATATTTATTTTGTGAAAAGGAAAAAAGTTTTTATCATTCCTGAGAGAAAGAGGAAAAAAAACTTACAATCCTCAGTGTTACACCCAGAGGGGATGGCTGAATAGTATATCCAATACAGTATAGTAACTTCTTAAGCTATGCTACATACATCTACATATTATTGTACATAATAAACACCACCGTGTATACGATGCTGTTGCCTGGGTGGTCCAACTATCTCAACAAGCAACACTACTGCTACAATAAACGTCCAGACACATAATGTTTTCAGCAGCCAACTCCGGCAGCTACAATCATTGTCAAAGTTCCCTCCTGGCGGCACAAGAAATTATCAAGCTTAATGGAGAACCCTGCAACACTGGTTCATTATCTGCCTGAACATTCAGCCTTGTTTGGACATTGACAACACTTAAAGGTCTGGCTGCCGCTGAAAACTTTTCTATGCCACTTTATGCTCACTTGTTTCTGGGGACAAGTATGTGAAACACTATCCATGGAAACTCTGTGTCAGTATATGAAAAAAAAAAAAAACAATTATACTATGATGGGACAACATCAGTCAGTGATAAGAATAATCTAGTTTAATTTGCTCTTGCTCTTACTCATACTGTATACTCATTAATGGAAGCTAACAATGAAGCTTACGTTGATATATTAGCAGTACACGTAGTTATGTTTTTGCTCTCTAATTCAGTTACATCACCATGCAGTAGCATATGCAGAGTATCATTTATTCATGGCAGTACCTCTACTGTGTGACTGCAATTCTAGTTAGCCTCTTCAAGCCCTACAATGAGTAGGGTGTGCCACAAAAAGATAATATAATTAGACAAGGTTGAAGGATCAAAATGTAACTTAATATTCTAAAAAAAAATATGCAAGCATAATATAGTAAAAATAATTTGTATTTTTTTTTTTTACTATTTTAATTTTTCCACACCATTGAGGTTCCGATTTCACAAGTAATTGCATACTCAACACCTCCGCCAACGACCTCCGCTATTGTAACATCAAGCGGCTGGCCTATTCCCTTCCATGAAGGGTGTAAGAAACCCCCGAATAAGTTCGCGGGTGTTCCAATTTCACCTGACCGCCCTTACGGACAACAAAAGAGGACCTTCTCATGCCGAAGAGACTGTCTCCTTGAACTTCTCAGGCTCCTAAATGCCATTCCACCAAAAGGCGTTCTCCTTCTTTAGGGCTCCGTAAGGAGACCCCAGACTTGATGAGTCAGCGAACTTCCTTTATGGTATGACACTTTTGTCGACTCTTCAGAAGTCCCCTCCACAGCCACGATTGCCTCAGATTCGCCCTACTGCGCAAATTCCGCTGGAGAAGTCTGTATATGTTGCGTCTTCCTCTGATAGCCCTTCTGACCCCTGTAGGAGATCTGCCTAAGGCAGTGTCGTTCCTACAGTACAGCGGTCATCTCCACATAGACCCAGTGCTGAGGAAAGGGTACGTTCTGGCTCGGTGCAAGCCTCAGGACAACTCCCTCTGATGCCAATTCGCCCAGGGGACAGGCTCACCACTAGGCAAAAGAGGAGGATGAAGCGTGGTACTCCACCTAACGCTGACCTGATCCAACCTTGTGCGGCCAGGGATCTTTGCTTACCTTGTGAGATCTCCATTCGACCCTTTCAGCCTCAACCTGTCGAGATTGTTCTTCTGGACCAACGTCCGGTTTCCAAACCACCTGTGGAAGAATAATCCTCTGTTCCTGAGTCTCGTGATCCGTAGGAACCACAGGCTCTTCCAAGATCTTCCATTCTGGAAGCACTTCCCTCCCCGTAGAGAGAACGTGAGAGTGAGGGAAACTCAGAGGCCAGAGTTAGATAGGAGATCCCCTGTGGCGTATCATTCTCATGACCCACTTGATGACTTCGACCTACCCCAGAGCTTGGAGGTAGATAAGTTTATGGATACGGACAAAGAATACCTCCCTAGGGCAGCAAGTACCACTCCCCAGGAAAGCAAGGAAATGGTCCTGGACAACTATTTGGTACCCAGAGACCCCCTAAGACCATTGCGGTCTTGCCCTGGTCGAAAGGATTGACAGTGACCAGAAGGAAGGCTATCTCCGAGATAGCTGGCGCTTACAGTATTCTGAGAGCATGGTTCCTTACATAGGGCTCTCCCACTTCCTTTCATCCTGCAAAGGAAGTATTATGAGATCGAGAAGGAACCCCTTCCTAATCTAACTCTCGACCCCTCAGTAGAATACCTTATTAGAGGTCTATCACTGCAGAGACATTCTTCGTTAAGGGCCTCCCTTTCGCCATCTGAGTTCCTCAACATAGAGAGTGGTGCGAAGTATGGCCTGCAGGCTGCTTCATGGCTTGACCTATGGCGGGGATTGTTAGGCCACATTTTATGCACTGAAGAGTCTACTAGCGGTCTCTGGAGTCTTTCCTCTTATCGGGTACCAGGACTTTTGAGTTCCTTTTGCACCATGTGGTTAACCTGTGGGCGAATACAATCCTAAAGCGAAGGGCTACCGTGATTGGGAGATTCCACATGCAGGTGATGAAAGTGGAGGTCACACGCTTAAGGAATTTAACCCTTGAGAGATCCTCTCTCTTCGACCCATAGGAGGTAGAGAGAGAAGCTGATAGGTGGAGAATAAGGTGGAGAATATCCTCCAGTGATTCTCTCCTCCACAGGGCTATGACTTCTCGGCCCTATGGGAGGGCTCCTCAACCCCCCCCCCCCCCAAAAAAAAAAGAAAAAAAAAAATCAGCATAGCACTTCAAATCCCTCGACATCCAGGTCCTCTGGATCTGCAAATGTGTCTTAAGTGGCCCTTTCAAGCTAAAGAGCAGAAAGGAAGCAAATCTTTCAGAAGAAAGTGAGGTGGCCTCTCCCGCTAGGAAGGGCAATCCTCTCATCAGTTTACCAGTGGTAGGATGCCTGCAATGCCTCTGGCAGAGTTAGTAGTTCAATGGGGCAGATCCCTGGACGATTGCAGTGATCGACGTAAGGTATCGCGTCCCATTCATTCAGTGTCTTACTCCTCTGACTCGGGATTCAATTCTGTTAAGCTTCCATACAAAGGAATCCATGAAGGAGCTGTCGAAGTCCAGACATGCTGCAGAAGGGCAGTCTCTAAGAGGTCCTAGATGGGTCTTCAGGCTTCTACAGTCGACCCTTTCTTGGGAAAAAGGCCTCTGAAGGTTGGAGACTAGTCATAGATTTCTTACCCCTGAACAAATTTGTTCAACAGACTCTGTTCAGGATGGAAACGGCAGACACAGTCATCCAGGCAGTAAGACCGAAGGACTTCATGTGCACAATGGATCTCCAGGATGTATACTTCCAGGTCCCAATCCATCCATCTTCAAGGAAATATCTAAGATTCATACTCAAGAACAAACATTACCAGTTCAAAATTCTCTGCTTTGGTCTCACAACAGCACCCCAGGTCTTTACTAGGGTGTTCACCCTAGTGTCATCTTGGGCTCAGAAGAATGGCATTCGTCTCTTTAGATACCTTGACGACTGGCTGATTCTAGCAGACTCTGAGATGACCCTTTTTCATCACCGGGACATGCTTCTCGAGTTTCATCAGAATCTGGGGATCATGATAAATCTCAGGAAATCATCACTGCTTCCATCTCAGACTGGTTTATCTCGGTATGATTATAGACACCAACTTTCAGAAAGTCTTTCCATCTGACAACAGAGTACACAGGCTGAGAGAAAATCTTCCAGCCCAACAGTGGTGGTGCCTCCTAAGCCATCTGACCTGATTCGTCTTATTCCCAACGGCCGCCTCAGGATAAGATCTTTGCAATAGTAGCTAAAGTCTATGTGAAACCAACATGTCGGCTCCCCAGACACCTTAGTTCCTATAGTACGGGACCAAGTGATGGATCTGCAATGGTGGGTGGCAGAGGAAAACATCCTCAGAGGACTAGATTATCTCGTCCCTCCTCCAGACTTGATGCTCTACAGACGCATCAAAAAAGGAAGGGGGCCCACTTGCTGCATCACACGGTCTCAGTCCTTTGGTCTGTGTCCGAAAGGTACCAGCACATAAATCTAGAGATGAGAGCAGCCGTTCTAGCTCTCTTATCAGTTCCATCAGTTGCAGGCAGGTCACTCTGTAAGTTGATGAGTGACAACACTAAAGTAGTGGCTTACATAAACAAGCTAAGCGGTACCTTTTCGCAGCGCCCATGCCATCTTGCAGTAGCGATGGCCGGAATAACATTCGGTGTCCCTATCAGCTCTCTTCATTCCGGCAAGAGGAATTTGCTTGCGAACAACTTGAGCTGGCGACTGAGATAGCGAGCTCCAAATAGTCTTTGAATCCTCTGATAGCCAACAAAGTCCAGATATTGTGGGGTTCCCAGTCTGTGAACTGTTTGCGACGCCCCTGAACTTCAGGCTCCGGTTTTACTGCTCCTCAGTCCCGGACCCTCACACTCTATGGCATCATACGGAGTTATGAGATCACTTGTCCCCAGTTGTAGATAAGACCTCCTCTTTGGAACTTGGTTTGCATTTTGAGATCCTTAAAAGGCCCTTCTTACGAACCATTACGTCATGCAGCAGACCGTAACCTCACCTTGAAGACGGCATTCCTACTCTCTTTAGCTTCTGCAGAGAGAGTTAGTGAACTTCATGGTCTCTCATATGATATCACTCATTCAAGGGGATGAGGGGAGGTGACATACAGCTCCATCCCCGAGTTTACTACAAAGACTCAAAATCCTAGATTCGGGCCTTTTCAGATTAAGAGTCTACGTTCTGTAACTAATGACCCAGATCAATTGTTACTATGCCCAGTAAGGAGTTTGAGATATTATCTTATTTGCACTTGAGCACCTCGGCCCCAGTTGTCAACCCTATTTGTTTCCTTGAGCAGAATTAAGAGGAGAGTCACCAAGAACACCATTTCTTCATGGATTTACAAAGTTATGGACTGCTCTAAATCCTGATTTTCCTCCAGCTCAAAGAATTAGAGCTCATGATATCAGGGTCATCAGTATGTTCCTGACATTCAAACGCAATTTTTCTGTGTTGCAAATATTACAAGCGGGCGTGTAGAAGCATCAGACGACCTTCACCGCTCACTATCTAGATGTGACCCACAGAAAACTCGTTACTTTCTCTATCAGTCTTGTGGTGGCCGCACAAGTGGTTTAAGAATTCCTCATGCTCCTTTTTGGACAAGTAGCAGTTGGTTGAGGGCATTGGTTACCTGGGTTAAGTCTGGGATGAAGTGAAGTATGTCTGGCTCTTTTCCTTTCTTCATCTTCCCCTCTCTTGGGGAACAGTGCCATGGGTCCCTCTACAAGCTAGCTTCAACCTCTGCAGGAAATAACTGTTTCCCTTGTGTAACAAAGTATAGTTTATTATTGTTATATACTTGTACACTTCCCCAATACTTCTCGCGAGGTAAGCATTAGGAAACGTTTACATGTATGTATAATATTCCTATTTAAACTCGTAATTTTCTTACTTAGACATTCATATATTATCTCTCACAACAACATTGGCTCTTCAGGTTGCTATCTTACTCACTTGGTACTTGTTAGTGAGATGGTTAAGTTCTTCTCTAATACAGTCTAATACTGTACAAGGAAAACCTGAGTCAATGACTAAGCCAGTAGTCAGACTTACCACCCTCTTAAGGGTGAGTCATTCATATAAATAACGAAAGGTTTGTTAGTGTAGGAACAAATGACAAATTTGGAAATAATTTGTATTTTTCCCTAACTAATACAAACCTGTAGTTATTTATATGAATTGTCCTGCCATCACCTGGCCCTGATAACTCCTGCCTGCAATCAAAAAGTGATCTAGCTCACTGAGCAGTACGTAGATATAGGTGGCTGGGTATCTCCAGCCACCCCCTACCTACCCACTACAGTGGATAGATAGGGTTGCTACCTCGTATTGAAAGGCTAATGGCTACATTCCAGCTTCGCCGAAAGATTATCCATGTAAATAACTACAGGTTTGTATTAGTTAGAGAAAAATAAAAATTATTTCCCAATTAGTCATGTTATTGCTTTTTACACAGAATTTATTATATTTTTTAGATATTTGTAATTTTTTTTATTTCAGAGCGGTTTGGGCAGCCGGAAATGGAAATTGTATTGAGGCATGGAAAACACAGATGCTTGTAGTACAGGCTGTGTCCCGTTTTATGTCTGAATTTAAGGAAGAAAATTGGATGCTTCCAGTTATGTATACTGCCTGTTTAGACTTAAGGTGAGTGACCACTGCAGATGTTTCTTAACAAGTCTGTTCATTAGTACTGTATATAATATGTTGGGGACTTATTCTTCAAGTATTTAGCCCAATGATTTAACTTATATATGACTTGCTTTTTTTAATTTCTCTGGATATCTTAGAACTTTTTTGGGGGAGGAGTTTTAAAGTGCTTTGTGGTCTCCAAGGACTTTCCTGTGCAAGACCAGAATAGGGAATTCAATATGACAAATACCAAAGAGATATTTTCTCTCCTACTAGAGGACCAGTGTATTAAAGTACAAAGCACAGGCTCGGTGTGAGTAAGGGAGACAAGAATTCAGGCCCATTCGGAATTGAAACAGCAGCTTAGTAGCTAAAATTTGTATGCTATGAGTGACATCATTACTACATCATGTGCATTTCAATGTTTAAAGACCTGTCATGAATAGCAAAGGCAGGGGACAGTGGCATTCCCTTAGCAAGCAGGACAATGCCCTAGAGACTGACCATATATACATACAGTATGATCAGCACCCGAGCCACACTTCACCCAAGCTAGGACCAGGGAGGGCCAGGCAATGGCAGCTGATGTCTCAGTAGGTAGACCTATAGGCTCTCCGAAATCCCCCATCCTTAGCTCACTAGGTTGGTGAGGTTGCAGACACTAAAGAAACTACCGAGTTTTGAGTGGGTTTCAAACCCCAGTCCGGATATCACCAGTCAGGGATGTTTCCAATAAGCCACTGCAACCCTGTGTCATAGAAAGGAAACAACCTCCCAGTTGACTGCCAGCTTATCAGCATCTCAACTAAAACTCAACCTCCATTTGCTGTCTTATCGTCTCCATAACAAGTACGCAGTAATTTAGTAAACCCCGAAGACTAAATTCTTTCGTAGGTTAACTTAATCAAATGAAGTGTGCTCCAAGCAACAGCAGTTGAGAAATTGTGTGTCTGTTATTCGATTGTTGGATTTGACACCAGTTTGGTCGGTGTAGTTAGCTTTCTTGCATGTCTTTTTAATCAGGGTTGTTTTAGTTATCTGGCCTTCCAAGTGTTAAGTTTGATAATGATTTCCTAATAGATTCATATAATTTTATTAATATTATGTTTTAGCTCGTATAGCCTGTAACATTTTTTTTTTAATGATTTTAGTTATGAAAGTTGTGACTGGTGATTTCGGTGCCAAAGTTGGAAGGAATAATCAAGGTATAGAGAATGTGATGGGTGTTGAGGTCTTGGGAAAGTTGCAAATGAAATTGGGGTACATTTTATAAGTTTTTGTTCAACGAACAATCTTGTTATTGGAGGTACAGTACTCTTTTCCAGCACAAAGACATCCACAAATTTACATGGACTTCACCATGTGGCAATTGCAAAACTTAAGTAGGTCACCTAGCTATTAATAAAGAGAGAAGGAAGGCTGAGAAATGTAAGAAGTTATAGAGGTGTGCAGATATTGGTAATGATCACCAGCTCCTCATTGTCACATTGAAATTCAAACTAAATGCACCCGACAGAAATGTACTGTACAGTACTTTACTTTTAAGTGATGCTTATCTGGTCCTGTACATCAGGGGAACCCTACTCTTTACAAGACCTCCTATGTCGTTTTATGAGGTTTATTCGGGAGCACTTAACATATCACAATGCGTATTGCTCGCTTACTGTTAGATCATCAGTATTGAAACACTCGCAGAATAAGAAAGTCTTCAGTTTCCTCTTGAAACCCTTAATATCTTCAATTATTCAAATATCTCAAGTGAGCTTATTGTATAGTCTCTGGGCCGCATATTTAATGGTTCTAGAGTCTATAGTAGACATGTATCTAGGTTCTAATAGTTTGAAACCATCTGTAACTATTCTCGTGTCAGGATAATTTGTTGGCTTCATAATATGTAGAAATTCTCTTAGATATTTTCGACGACTAGTTCTGATAGCTTGGTGGGTTATTGTACATATTTTAAACTGAATTCTCGCTTTAATCGGCAACCAATGTAAATTAATTAGTATAGGAGTGATCTGTTCTCAAGGTGGGACACCTTTTATCAGTCTTGCTCCTCTGTTTATGTTTTGTAATTTCTTACATTGTACTTTTGGTAGATTGTAGTAGATGGAGTTACAGTAGTCAGTTCTGGTAATTACACAGTTTATCACAAGCTTCTTTACAGAATATTCATCCAGGTACTTTTTATAAAAGCAATTTGTTCCTACACTTTATACAAACCCGAATTCTTTACTATAGGAGATATTCTAGTGTGAGCTGGAAAATACGGCAGAAAAACCTTAACAACGTTGTTAACGACCGGGCAGGTAGTTATCCACCTGTTAGCCGTTGGGGACCGCCGGTCGGTAACAACTGTTTACCTTCAATCGAATTCTAGCCGTCGCAGTGGTAACACCGCTGTTCCTGCTTATGTTTGACTGGCAGACTAATCTTTCTTTATTGTGTTTTTGATTAATTCTGTTTCTTTTTTCTTTGTTAGATGTGCTGTCCTCTATTATGAGGAAGTGTCCCGGGGTTCCCCCGAAATCCTGTGGCACCTTTATGTCACTGCCAGAGGTGGATCCTCATTTCCTATCCCCTATGTGCAGAGGTCATAGGTGTTCTGAAGCCTCCCCCTGCCAAGTATGTAGAGAGGGGTCGCTCTCTCAGTGGGAAAAGTTCGAGAAGAGGAAGAAGAAGAAATTCAAAAGGGAGTTGTTACCTTCAGGTTCGCCGTTGAAAGGTAAGGAGTCTCGGGCCTCTTGTTCTCTCCCTTCAGACTCTTCCTTGCCTCTCTCCTCCGGGGGGGGGGAAGTCGAGGGAGAGTGGCACCATTCATTTAACCCCCATTCCTCTTGGTCAGGCCGATCACGTTGCCTCCCCCAGTGGGGCAATATTTTCCGCCACCAGAAATGATTCCGTTACCGCGTCCATTCCAGATCATGTACGAGCGGTATGGCCTGCCCTTGGACTTCCTGGTGATCCTTCGGAGGAAGTTTGGAACCAGTTCCTTGCGGGCAAGGTAGTGCCTCAGGTCTCTTCTGTTTTGGAACCCTCGGGAGTTCTGGACCTCGCCTACCTCCCGTCAACTCAGTCGTCGCCCGCGGAAGTCTCAGTGGATGTAGTAACATCAGCTCCTGAGGCGGCTACTTCGCACTCCGTTTGCACTTCTACAAAATCACAACGTCGCAAGCGCAAACATCGCAGTACCTTCTCCTCCTCCTCCTCGTCATCGTCCTCACCCTCTTTGGAGGCTAGGAGGGAGAGAGAGAAGAGGAATAGGAGAGCTCGTTCTCCTTTGCCCAGACGTTCTCGCCGGAGAGACAGGCGACATAAGAAGAGACATCATCGTTCTCGCTCTTCCTCGCCTTTTGTCTCTTCACAAGATGTCTCGCCGCTAGACTATAAGCGCTCTCGTTACAAACCTAAGAAGAGCGCTTCTTCTCGTCATTGTTCTGCCTCGCAATCCTCTTCCTCTCGCGAGGGATCATCTAAGCGCTCTAAGCGCTTCAAGAAAAAGAGCGCTACGTTACGTTCTCGCTCTTCGTCACAAGAGAGCTCTCCAAAGTGTAATAAGCGTTCCCTCAAGAGAAGCTCTTCCAACCATTTTTCATCTAATCGCGCCAGGAGCGCGGCCAAGGGCAAAGCGCGCCCTTACCTCGACCCCTCTCCTTCACATATTAGTTTGAGGATCTCCGATCGCTCTAGGAAAGTCAGAAAGAGTACTTCTCCTCACCTTCGCTCCATGTCATCAGAGAAAAACTTCCCGATCGCGCAAGTCTTTGGTCATACTCTCGCGGAGTCAATCACCTCGCCCTCGTGTTTTAGAGAGGACAACTCCGGTTCCCTTGCTCCCTAATGAGTTATGGAATACGAAACTCTCGGGAACCTCGGAAGAAGACTCAGGAGTTCAACCCTTCTTCTCCTCTGTTGAGAGCGGAGGGAAAAGGCCAGATCGCCAATCAATTCGACCTCTTCCACCTCGTTCTTCAGACCTTTCAGAGAGGAATCTCTACGAATCCTACTAAGACAGTACCGATAAATTCGGTCACCTCCTAGACCGTCGACTTCCACGCAAGGTCAGGAGCTGGCGACGCCATTATCCAGTTCTCAGACTTCACCTGTAACAATTGTCATACAGTCTCCTACTTCGCCGTTACCTCCAGACACTCCGACTTCTATCGTCCTTCCTCCTGTAATAACTCGCGAGGAATTAGCGCAGCCTGAGGATTCATCGGAAGAGCAAGAATCAAAGGACTTAGAGTCCTCCTATTTGAGGGCTCTAAGAACTGTGTAATATCTCAGGCCTCTGGGATCTACATCCGTCTCCTCGACATGCTGACACTCCAGCTTTAGACAGACTATGTCATCCTCCACTGAACCCTAAGACCAGAATTAACCTTCTCTGGTCTGTTCACACTGCAGGCCATCTGCGTAAGGTCTCGCAGGCGGTCTCAGGAGAAACGGGTTCCTTGAAGTCTCAGGGATCCCATAAACTTTTACAATTTCTGTTTACAAGGCAATAGTGCTTCTACAAGGTCAGAGATGCCAACCCTTCTCCTCTGACCCTGGATCCCCTCACGGCGAGGCTCACACCTGGCTGCTCCTTGGAGAGACTACTCTTCCAGTCTCTTTCACAGCCACAGAAGCCTTGGCAATGGAAGCGGCTTCAATGTCCCTTCTGGAGGCTTTATCTTGGTTTGACACGTGGTTTGGTACAGTTGGCTACCTAGCGAGTCATGAGGACCTGTCAAACCAAAACTCCATGCAGTCCCTACAGGAAGTCCTAGCTGCTGGGACCAAGACAATGGACTTCTTAAATGCTACAACAGTTACCATGTGGGGCAATTGGGTCCTCAAAAGGAGGGAATCATTAGTTTCCAGACTTCATAGGAACATCCGTAAGGCCCTTCATAGGAGCATCGGTAAGGCCGAGAGATCAAATTTGAGAAACTCATACTTTCTACAACCTATCCTCTTTTCTAAACAAGCAGTTTCCTCTATCTTAGATACTTGGAGGAAAGAGACGCAGGACACCGCGATGCAAAAGGCTGCCTCCTTTCACACAATGCAACAGCAGCCAACTCCATAACCTAAGACCACAACTGCGGCTCCACTCCTAGCCAAGAGCCTCAGCCAAACCTATGGGCAGAGGAAAGTCGGCTCCTATAAGGCTAAAGGCAGAGGTAGGAACCCTAGACAGGAATAGGGTCTCAGCTCCCCCCTTCCAGTGCATAGGGGGTTGCCTACAGGGGAGTTGGAGGAGGTGGAAAGCTATGGGTGCCATGCAATTGACCATCAAGGCATCAAGGTGCTTCGTTGGGAGTACTGCATCCCCATCATAGGTTCTCCTCCTCCTCTAATTCATCCTCCGATCTCGTCCTCTCAGGTCCCTCGGAATTGTTGGAAAAAGCAAGCCCTAGCTCAGGAGATCCAGAGCATGCTGCTAAAGGGCGCCATCCAACAGGTCTCCAACACCTCCCCGGGGTTTTTCAGTCGCCTCTTTCTGGTAGAGAAAGCCTTGGGGGGTTGGAGACCAGTAATCGATCTCTCTACCTTGAATCAGTTTGTGAAGCAGACTCCATTCAAAATGGAGACAGCAGCTTCCGTGATCCAAGTGGTACGTTCAGGAGACTTTATGGCATTTGTGGACTTCAAAGACGCATATTTCCAAGTACCGATCCATCGCTCAACTTGGAAATTCCTGCGCTTTCTGGTTCAGTGTCAAAGCTTCGAGTTTAAAGTCCTATGCTTTGTCCTCTTGACCACCCCACAGGTGTTTACAAGGGTTTTCGAACTCGTTTCCTCCTGGGGACACAAGGACGGGATACGACTGCTAAGGTATCTAGATGATTGGCTACTCCAAGCGTCATCCAGGGAACAAGCTCTGGATCACCTGAGAAGGCTTCTCTACCTTTGCAAGATCTGGGGATCCTTGTAAATATAGAGAAGTCTTGTTTGATTCCAACCCAAGTCATGAACTATCTGGGTATGTCCATCAACACCCAAGTAGGGAGGGTGTTCCCTTCGGAAGACAGACTTCTGAGACTGGAACAATCCATCGCCCAACTCTTTGTCTCCACTGCCTCCTCTAGCCAAGTCTTCTGGGCCATCTTTCGTCCCTGTAAAAACTAGTTCCAGGCAGAAGATCAAGAATGTGAAGTCTCCAGTGGCATCTGAAGACCCATAGGTCCCAAAAGAACGATTCCCCATTCTTGCCAGTGGAGGTTCCAGCTCTGGTGATACAAGATCTTCAGTGGTGGTCAGCCAGAGAGAATACCCAAACGGGCATTCCCCTCCAAAGCCCCAATCCTAAGTCAAAACTTTTCGGATGCGTCGCTACGGGGCTGTGGTTCCCACCTAGGCCCGAAGCTAGCATCAGGAGTCTGGTCTCCGATAGAACAAACTCTCCATATAAATCACCTGGAATTGTTAGCAGCCTGGAAAGGCCTAAAATACTTTGTAGAAGATCTACAAGGACGAGAGGTGGCTCTGATGAGCGACAACTCCACAGCCGTCTCATACATCAACAAGCAAGGGGGTATTCTGGCAAGAGACCTCTGTCTGCTAGCGGTACAGATTTGCCAGTGGCCGGAAGGTCACGACATTTCTCTCACAGCCAGGTTTATTCCGGGTCGGAGAAACATCGTGGCGCATCAACTAACCAGGTATCACCAAGTGTTGAGTGGCGAATGGTCTTTGGATCCTCGAGTAGCGAAGGCAGTATTAGCTTTGTGGGGTTTCCCCACAATAGACCTGTTCGCCACTTCTCTGAATGTGAAACTTCCCCGCTACGGGTCCTCAGTTCCAGATCATCAGGCAGCGATCCAGGACACCCTTCAACAGTCTTGGGACAACCTGGATGCATATGCCTTTCCACCCTTTTGCCTGCTGAGAAGGGTGATCAACAAACTCAGGACCTCCTGGAACTGCAAGCTAACCCTAATAGCTCCGGCATGGCCAAGCAGAGAATGGTATGCAGACATTCTTACCCTGCTGGTTCAGGTTCCAAGGTTTTTTCCTCCAGAACCCCTTCTGCTGACGCAGCTACACAGTGGTGTTCCCCAAGGGAGAATTCCCTTACTGAAGCTTCACGCCTTGAGGCTGTCCAGTCACTCCTCAGATGCAGAGGCTTTTCAGTGAAAGTGGCTGAGCACATGTCCTGGCACCTGCGCCAATCTTCCAGAAACCTCTACCAAGCAAGATGGAGAGTGTTTGCAGCTTGGTGTAGAGGGCGTGGCGTGTCTCCACTCGATCCCTCTCTTCCTTTAGTGGCGAACTTCCTTTTGTACCTCAGGGACGAAAAGCTCCTCTCAGTCTCAGCAATTAAGGGCTATTGCTCAGCCTTGAGCCTCATCTGTAGACTGAGAGGGGTTGACCTTTCCACCTCAGAAGATACCACCTTGTTGATTCGAGGTTTTAAGAGATCTTGCCCCACAGTTGAGATTAGACCACCACCTTGGGACGTGTCCCTGGTCTTACGTTCCTTGAAGGGTCCACCCTATGAGCCCTTAGATAGGAACTCTGACTACTTTCTGACCCTTAAGACCGTCTTCCTAGTAGCTCTGGCCTCGGCAAAAAGGGTCAGTGAACTACATGGTCTGTCTTACGACGTCAACCATTCTAGAGGAGGGCGGGAAGTCTCTCTCAACTTCGTGGCAGGCTTTGTGGCCTAAACTAAGAATCCTTCATCGGGTGATAAGAGGTTTCGAGAATTTCAATTTTCCAGCCTCAATAAGGTAACACAGGATACAGACCAATTGTTAGTGTGCCCAGTCAGGGCGCTAAGGAAATACCTGAAGCGCACCAGACCTTTCAGACCATGCCTCCGTCATCTCTTCCTCAGTACCAACAAGGTAAAGAAGAGAATCTCTCACAACACCATCTCTTTCTGGCTCAAGAAAGTTATTGCGAGAGCCATTCATGGAGACCCAGAGGCAGCACAACCCAAAGCCCATCAAGTTATGGGAGTGGCTGCCTCACTGGTGTTTAAGAGAAATTTCTCAGTCTCCCAAGTCTTAAGAGCTGGGGTCTGGAAACGCCAATCTACATTCACCACTCTTTATTTGAGCGATGTGACACATAGGTCTCTAGACACCTTTTCTATAGGGCCTATTGTGGCAGGTCAACAGGTGTTGTAGCTACCTTACGTCCTACCAGGGGACAGTAGCCATTGGTTGAGGATTTTGTGTTACACTAGGTTTTAAGAAGGATATCCATCTATCTTCTTCGTTTCCTTCTCTCTCCCACCTGGGTATCCTAGTCTGTAGCCAGTTTCAGCTGGACTCACCAATGGAAATAAGGTATGAAACTCATCTGATTCCTCTCACAGGGTATAAGTTATACTCGTAGTCATGAGGTTTCCCCTTTTCAAGGTCGGGGGAATCCTAAGTATGAAAGGGTCCGAGTCGAATGTTCTTGACCCACTTCATCCTGAAACATTTGTTTCCATGAAGCTACAAACTTTCAGTTGTGCTAAGATTATGATAACCTACAAAGAAAGAAGATTAACGGGAGATTTTTTCTACAAAAGAGTCTAGTCTGAGGACTATCTTCCCTAGGAATAGGGAACTCCTTGGCCACCCTAGCCTGAAGACTAAGTCTCCTATAGTAAAGACTGAGGGTTTGTATCAAGTGTAGGAACAAATGACAAACTTATAACAGTTTGTATTTTTTCTAACATACAAACCCAAATTCTTTACACAAATCTTCCCCCCATCACCGCCCCCTAGAATAGTCCTAGCTAGAATCCGATTGAAGGTAAACATTAGCTACCGACCGGCGGTCTCCCACCACTAACAGGTGGATAAGTACCTGCCCGGTCGTTAACGACCTTGTTAAGGTTTTTCTGCCGTATTTTCCAGCTCGCTCTGGAATATCTCCTATAGTAAAGAATTCGGGTTTGTATGTTGGGAATAATACAAACTCTATTATAAGTTTGTCATATTTCTTAGATGATAACCCAGCAGTTTTTTCTACATTATTTATTTGGGCATTGAGAGACAAGTTACAGTCAAGAAATACTCCTAGGTCACCAAAATTACTAGATATTAGCACTGAGCCATTATTTATGTTTATTTGAATATCGCCCAAGCTTCTAACACTGTTTCCCTTTCCCATTACCATAAACTCAGTTTTGTTCTCATTCAATTTTAGTCGTTTAATTGTCATCCATTCTCTAACACTACTGACTTCCTTGGCGTTATAACAAGTAAGGTTGGTTCTCCAATCAGGACATCTGACCATGCCTTGATTTCACTAGTAGTGAAGACTGAGCAGCCTGCCTGTGATGTATCATACTCTTGTAAGATTTATATGAAATCTCAAGCAGAGTGGATTGGGATTTTGCTTGATCTTTTGGGCTTGAACTGGTCATAATTGTATAGTAGTGTTGCTCCTATTGTCCATTTGAATGAGAATTTAGTTAACATAATTGATAAGCGTATCCCTTCTTGTGTGCTAAGGTACCGAGTGAAGGACAAACCATGGTTCAATGATGATCGTAGACATGCTTATTTGGAGAAGCAGGAGGCCTATTATCTTTGGAAGGGTAATAGATCAGATTTGACCTGGAATAACTATACTCAGCTTAGAGCTTTTGCCCAGAGAATATATGCTTCAACTGAAAAGGAATACAATCTAACCAAAAAAGAAACCCTTTCTGGTACAACCCAGAAACATAAGTAGTGGACTACGCTTAAATCTGCACTCTTTTGTGTAGATCCAACAGTTCCTCCTTTACTTAAACCAGATGGCTCAGTCACTCACTGTCCAAAGGAAAAGGCAACCCCTTTTGCTGATGTGTTTGACAGTAAGCAGAGTAATGAGAAACTCAAACTTCCTCATTCCTGTTTTCCTGAAGCAAAACCAACTAGTTTAGCTTTTTGATCTCATAAAATTAAAGCTCTGTTGATGGACTTTGATGCTTCTAGTGTAAATCCAAATGGTATTTTTCCATTGTTTTTTATAAAGACTGCAGATTTCTTAGCTTCAAAGTTATCTGTCATTTTGCACAAATTGGGAAGAAGGGGAGCTTTTAGCACTTGTTGGAGAATTGGTAATGTTACTCTACTATGTAAATGTGTTTGTGGTAGCTAATGTCCAACTGATTACCGTCCAATTTCCATAATTCCCATATTATCTAAAGTGTTTGAATGTTTTTTGGCAAAACATCATAATAGGTTTGCTTAAGGTAATCATCTGTTCCTTAGTTTGCAATTTGGTTTTCGTAAAGGCCTTGAGAATGTGATGCCCTTCTTACTATCTCTAATCCTATATAGAAATCCCTTGATTAGGGTCAATAAGTTCGTCTGATTGGCCTTGATTTTAGTGGTGCCTTTGGCCGTGTTAATCATGAGGCCCTTGTTTTCAAAGTCAAATAGTTGGGAGTGAAGTTTTAAGTAGTAGATTTCAAAGAGTTGATGATGGTCACCATAGTGATTATAGGAATGTGATATCTGGTGTTCCACAGGGTAGTGTTCTTGGCCCATTACTTTTCATCTAAAATACACATGACATGTGGTTTGACCTAGAGAACAAGCTTGTTGCATATATAGATGATGCTACTCTCTTTACATCAATTCCATCTCCTGAATGTAGATCTGGGCTTACTGAATCCCTTAATGATCTAGCTAAAATTAGTGCTTGATGCAAATTATGTGGTATGAAGTTAAATGCTAACAAAACTCAACATATGATTGTAAGTTGGTCAAGGACAGTGGCTCCTCAAGATCCAGTTTTTAGCATTGATAATGTTTCTTTAACTTTGTATGACTTTTAAAAATTTTTGGTGTGATTCTCGACTGCAAATTTACTTTTGAGAAACACATTAGGTCTGTGTCTTCTACAGTTGCACAAAAGATTGGCTTATTGAGAATGTCTTTAAGATTTTTGGTGATCAATCTATTCTGAAGAAGTGTTTTAATTCTTTCATTCTACCTTGTTTTGAGTATTGTTCTCCTGTCGGGTCTTCAGCTGCTGATTCTCATCTTAATTTGTAGGATGATAACTGACAGTTTATTAAATTTCTTACTCATGATCTAGATATTAATCTTTGGCACCATCGTTCAATTAGTTCATTATGCATGTTGCATAAGATTTTTCTCAATTCTGACCATCCTTTACCTTCAGATCTTCCTGGATAGTTCCATCCTGTTCATAATACTAGGCATGCAGTTAATTCTCATAGTCAGGCCTTCTCCATCATGAGGCTCAATACTACACAGTATTGTAAAATTTTTATTCCAGGTGTGACCAAGTTGGGGAATGATCTTTCTAATTGGGTAGTTGAATCAGTAGAACTTCAAAAGTTCAAACTTGCAGCAAATATTTTCATGTTGAACAGGCTGAAGTAAATCTTTTTAGAGTTATATATGAATTATTTGTTTTTAATGTTTTTAAGATGTTTTATTTTAATTTTTCATAACTTCTTATATCGTTTATTTATTTCCTTGTTTCCTTTCCTCACTGGGCTATTTGTTCCGACGCGATATACAAACCTCGTAATCATTTAATCTAGGAAATTCGCTTCAGCTCAGCTGAAACAGCCGAAGAGAAAGAAAACCAGGCAGTTGTGCTGATTGATTGGCTGGCGGTATGGGGTGGAGCTTAGCTCCGCCCCCCTCACTGTCAGCCCGCTTTCCTCATTCACTCCCTTCGGCTCAATATGGATGGTTATGCTACTCTCCGTTTTCTACGCCTGCTGCCCTTTGCCTTCTCTTGTGCTTGTGTACTAGTGATTGGTCATTGTTATGAAGTGGAAGGTTACTCTTTAAAATGTGATGTTGTGCAGGCCGTGGTGAGCGTTGCAGTGGGTGGCTTTCGTCACCTTCTGTAGACCCGCACACGCTCTGCTCGACATGCAGGGGGAAAACCTTGCTCTCAAGGTTCTCCTTGCCTTAGTGTGAATCCTGGCCGCCATTTTGGGAAGCCTGGATTCACAGCCTGTCGGGGTTTCGCCGGGGGAGCGGTTGACCTTAGTGCTTCCGCTATTTCGGCGATCCCGAGAGACACCCGACAGATTGTTGGACAATATGATACCGATGATGACACGTTACCTGGTAAGAAAGGGGAATTTTGGGCGTCTCAGATTATCAGGTAAGCTTGACTTAAATTTGTTAAGACGCCGTTTAAATATGGCGGACGAGCTTCAACAACGTCATTTGAATGATGTGATTGTTGATGAACACATGAATGTAATCGAGGTTGTAACAGTGTTGTCAGATTGGCCTTTTTCAGCTAAAGACATCAAATTTGGCCTTTTTTTATTTGAAATCGGTTAGCCATTAGCAATATCATAAAATGTTGGCCTTAGAGGCCTTTTTTTAACTTCTTAAAGCTGCAGTTGATCAAAGTTGGCCTTTTCTCACTTAGGAAACCTGGCAACCCGGGGTTGTAACTTTATCGACTTCTATGTTTACTGATGCCCTGTTGTTGTTGACTATGTACCTGATAAAGCATTTGTTCCTGGCAAAATACAAACTTTTTCCAAGGGTAAAATAATTCCAGGATTCCCTGTTAAAACAAAGGAGAGTAAGGTTTAAATCACTGAGATTTCTTTAACGACTGATGGCAAACCCTTTACAGCTTCGCCTGCAAGTCAGTTAAAATTGAAATCTGTGAACTGAATATGGCCCTCATCTCTAGAAAGGGCCACTATTTCACTAACTCTGACCCCCGAGGCTAGAGCAAACAAGAATATAACTTTCTGGGTTAAGTCTTTACGAGAGCAATCCTCATTGTTCACTGTTGAAGCAAAGTGTAGGACCTTATCCAAGGACCATGAAATGGGCTTCGGAGGTGCTGCAGGCCTAAGTCTAGCGCAAGCCTTTGGGATCTTGTTAAAGATTCCGTTTGACGAGTCTACTTGGAAGGCGTATAGCAGAGGTCTAATCAAGGCTGATTCACATGTTGTTATCGTATTGGCTGCTAAACCTTGTTTATGAAGGTGGATAAAGAAGGATAAACAAGTCTGTTGAGATTTCTTTTGGTCCTTCTGCCTTGACAAAAGCAACCCACTTCTTTCAAGATGATTCATATTGTCTTCTATTAGACTTCGACTTATATTCTTCTAAGAAGTCTATACTCTCTCTCGAGATCCCAAACCTTTTCTTTACTGCTAAGGAGAGAAAATCATGAGATGAAGGTTTTGGGTTTTCTGTGATGAAGCGAAGACAGTCGACTTCTGTACTTGTTGAGTCAGTACTGGGTCCGGCAGAGGGACCAGCCTCAGCTTCAGTTCCAGTACTAGAGGGAACCAATTGCTCTTTGGCCACTTGGGAGCCACTAGAGCTGCCGTTCCCTGAAAATATCTCAGTTTGTTCAGGACCTTTATTAGGAGGTTGGTTGGAGGGAACAGGTAAATCCAGTTCCATCTGTTCCAGTCGAGGGACATGGCGTCCACCGCTTCCGCTAGAGGGTCCTCGTAACGAGGTAGCTTCTTGTTGTCGCTCGTCGCGAAGAGGTCGATCTGCAGTTTTGGGACTTGACGTAAGATGAAGGAGAATGATCCTGCGTCTAGGAACCATTCTGACTCTATCGGTGTGAGCCTGGATAGAGCGTCCGCTGTCACATTGCGGAACCCTTGAAGGTGAACTGCTGATAAGTGCCATCTCTTCTTTTCCGCTAGGTGGAAGATGGCCAACATCTCTTGGTTAATTTGGGGAGATCTCGAACCTTGCCGATTCAAACATCTCACTATCACCTCGCTGTCCAGGATCAATCTTATGTGGACTGAATGGCGAGGGGACAGTTTCTTCAGCGTGAGAAAGACTGCCATGGCTACCAGAATGTTGATGTGGAAGGTCTTGAATAGAGAAGACCAAGTCCCTTGGACTTTCCATTGGTGAGAGTGACCTCCCCATCCTTCCTTTGATGCGTCTGTGTGGATGATGACTGAAGGTAGAGGTGGTTGCAAGGACATGGACCTCTTCAGGTTCTTGGCCTTTATCAAGGTACTTGGTGGACCCCCTCCCTGTACTGCTATGGCCCATCATTTCTTGTTGCATTTAAGCAGGAATAGCCGCAGATAGAGTAGTTTCGGGTGGGGTCATTTTAAGAAAGAAGGGTGGGTCCATCAAGACGACATGGCTATCTCACCCAACAATAGATTTTTCGCTTTGCTCCAAATCCGTTTTTTGGGCTCGGCCATGTTGTCCTGATGGAAGCCTACCAGAGAATTAACTTGAAAGTACTATATCTGTGGATTTGTATAAGTGCCTTTACTTTGAATGAGTTCTTTATATGGTCTCCTAGACCTTTATTTAAGACATTGCTGTTGTCTGTCATATCCACTAAGCTTGGAACTAGCTTAGGGCTTCCTGGCCCCTGCAGGGAAAGTGTCATTTTCGACTATAAGGATTCAAAGTTTGTATCCCCATTGGGACAGACGGTTATTCTTAGAGATTACCCTTCTCATACCTTGGAAATCTGTACTCAGATTTCAAGTTGGGACCTTCTAGGGTTTAATTAAAACTCTAGTATGCTTTATTCGTCTATAACTGAGATAGCAGCAATAAGACGCAAATATGTTTAGTATTTTACCTTGCAAGTAGATTATCAAATGTAGTTACAATCAGGTATGAATCTGATCTGGCATTGAAAACACATCAGGGTCCATATTTTCTCTTGTCGAAAAAATATGTAATTTCATCGAAATGATGCCACTCAATGGAGATGTGAAACCAAATCTGACAGATTTGTACAGATTTTGGAAATGTATGAACACCGTGACGCAACATTCACTCGGCACAGGTGTTATTAGTTAGATATGCAACTATATGGAACAGTGTTTTTAAATATCTAACTTCCCTGGTAGTTATATATACAGTATATAGCTTTATCCCGCCGATTCATTGTGCGCATGGCAGAAATTCAAAATTCGCGGCAATCACCGATAGATGGTCAGGTGATCATACCTGTGCTCCCTCTCCCCATGTACTTTGAACCATTCCCATTTGTCCTCAGAAATTCCCTGCCGTCGTTTTAGCAACACGGAAATTCGCTCTACTTTGTTTGGGTTTGCTTTAACTACAAATTAGTGAAGTACCCATTGCTTGGTTTTTTTTCTTTTTTTCTTTTTGGTTGACGGCTTTCGCTGATATTGGATTTTCCTTGATTTCTTTTTCACACGAATAAGATAGATTTTGTTGGTCCGACTTGGACAGTTTATTTTAACTTGTTTTCTCAATTTTCAAGATGGCCGACTCTGTTGTTAGAATGTGTGTGAAGGAGTGCAAGACCCGGCTTTCAAAAGCTGCTCTTGATCCCCACACAGTATGTAAGAAATGAAGAGGGCATGTATGTACATTTCTTTTTCTTGCAAGGAATGAAAAGAAAATACTAACTTACAAAGCAAAAGTATTTAATTTTTATAATGCAAAGGGAAATATATTGTTTTTAAGAAAATATTTGTCCTATTTGTATACTTTCTTTAGATAATCATCGATCTATTATCAGAGATTAAAACTAGCGTACAGTCAAATTTACGCTACGTAGTACTCATGGCGATCGATGCAGTCCCACAAGGTACTTTGTATCGTTATTTAATGTTTCGATATTGGGAATACTAATATTAATCGTATAGCCTATTGGATTCTCATTCAAGCCCTTGGCGAAAGAGTAGAATTTCTTGCAGCGGGCAGGTGTAAATTATGGTCTGATGTGAAATAGTTAAAAAATGCAGTTTTCAGTGCTTAATCAGTGCAGTGGAGGGTGCGGCTGCTCGGACCTGTCGTTCTCCTCCCCCTGGACCTCTTCCAAGCTCCCCAACCCCTGGGAGAAGGAATGTCGACAGGCGAAGGTAGGCGAGAGGCGTTAGTCCCCGAGCAGTCGTCCCCTCGAGCGTACCTATTGACGCTTCCCAGGACGCGCGCCCTCGCTATGGGAAAGGCGAGGTAAAATGGTTATCTTTGCCGTCGGATGACGCAGCTCATAGACGGGGCTGGCATCTTACGTATTTCCCTTCCTGCTAGACAAGAAGAGAGTTGCTTGTCATGAAGCCGAGCGTCAAGATTCTAAACGTCATGACGCCAAGCGTCAGAAAGCCAAGCGTCAGAAAGCCAAGCGTCAAGGGGTCATGACGCCGAGCGTCAAGGAATTGGACTACATCACGCCAAGCGTCGAGTAGTTGGAAGTCTTGGCGTCAAGAAGTTGGTCGTGACGCCGAGTGTCAGAACCTTGGAAGGATTGACGCCGAGCATCGAGAAGTTGGACGTCGTTACGCCGAGCGTCGGAACCTTGGAAGTCATGATGCCGAGCATCTAGGACTTGGACGTCGTAATGCCGAGCGTCAGAGCCTTGGACGTCAAGCTACTAACGCTGCTGTAAGAGTTAGACATGATGTTTGACGCCGAGCGTCGAGTAGAGGAACAGCTTACCATGCGTCGGGAACCTGGTAGCCATGACGCCGAGCGTCAAGGAGTTGGACGTTGGGACGCCGAGTGTAAGAGCCTCGGACGTCAGGAAACTAACCGTCAATATCGCGAATGTCATAGTTTCGAGCGTCAAGATCGCGAACGTCGTTCCCTGCTTTCCCCTAGTGATCATTTAGAGGAAATCTCAGAAGGAGAAGATCCTAAGACCCTTCATCCTTCGGTGGATTTATAGGAACTTATGAGAGTTTTTTCCAAAGAGTTTCCTAATTATTTTGTTCCTGCTGCTCCGTGTTCCCTGCCTTCAAAGTTTACGCTAAGGAAGACGTCGAAGGAGTCTCTGTTCATGAAGATGTTGTTGTCTCACTCATCTAAGAGAGCCTTGAGAATGATGGGTGACTGGATGCATTCCAAGAAGGACCAAGAAAAGACTGTTTCCTCTTTTCCCCCGGCCAGATTGGCTTCCAGATCTAGCGTTTGGTATGAGACTGGAGAAGTTCTCGGCTTGGTAGTTCCTGCCTCTGCCCATGGAGACTTCGAGTCTGGTGGACGCCCCTCGTCGGACAGCCATGAGAAGAACCAAAGTGCTCTGGTCAGCGTCAAAGCTTGATCATCTTCTCAAAGGCTTCTTCAGAGCTTTCGGGGTGTTCAGTTTCCTTGACTGGACTCTGGGAGCCTTTGGAAAAAAGGTTTATGCTTTGAAGGATGTGGACACGGAAAGCCTCATCCACATTATGTCTTGCATAGACAAAGCCTTAAGAGACAGATCCAATGAGTTGGCAGCCCTTTTTTCTGCAGATGTAATGAGTGTGAAAGTTTGTCGGAGAGAGAGTGGAGAGAGTATGATCGCTATGTGAGGCGATTGGAAAAGGACAGAATTAGGAGAGCTAGATCTTCGAGTGTTCTGTCAACTAGGTCTTCTGATAGTCAAGTCCTTTCTAACTTGTCTAATTCTAATACAGTATTCCTGATACTAGCCCTAAGGTAGTAGTACCAGACCCTCTTGAGGAGTCGGAGGTAAGTGAGCCTACTATGAAGGATATTATGGCTGCTATTCATGCCTTGGGTGTTAAAGTACAATCCCTTACTTCGGATAAGGAAGTGATGTGGGTGGCAGTACGTGGTTTGCAGCGCAAGTTAGGGGACAGTGCTATTGCAGTGAAGGGTGCGTCCGTTCGTATCTGTCTTGCTCCTAGCCCTAGACCTCTTCCATGCTCCCCAACCCCTGGGAGAAGGATCGTCGACAGGCTAAGGGAGGTGAGAGATGTTGAACAGCGAGCGGACGTCCCCTCGAGCGATCCTGTTGACGCATCCCAGGACGCTCCCCCTCGCTGCAGGAAAGGCGAGATGAGGAAGTGTTCGTCATCCTCGGAAGACGCAAGACCCAGATGCAGTTGGCGACAACCTCAAGAATTGAGACCTCTAAAGAGACGCAGGTCACCCGTTACGTTACAACAACCCTCATGTAGCAATTGGAGCTCTCCGGAGAGATTTCTGTCGTAGGAGGACGACGCGTCTGCGCCTAAACAGAGGTGTAGGATACATAGCTCTTCGGAGGAAGAAGACGTGTACATTACGTCAGTTCATGCTTCTCCCCCTCCCCCAAATTGGGAGGTGTCGCAAGGGGCATCACCATCTCTTCGCCAGAAGACCCCAGCTAGAGTCTCCGAAGCTGTAGACGTACGTGCAGTGCCATCTCCAGTTGGTCCCCAGCAGCAAGAGGCACCGCAAGCAGCGTTCTTGTCAGAACTTCAGCAGTCCATTACGTTTCTGTTTGACGTTTACAAGTCGCAAGGGCTAAGAGAGGAAGCACGCAAGAACGAATCTAAGGATGTCAAGAGACCCAGGAAGAGGATAAGACTGCAGTTAGGACAGCGAGACGCTAACAGCCAGCAAGACGCGGACTCGCTGCAAGTTGCAGCGCTCATAGACGCTCCCTCGCAGCAAGCTGGACGCGTGACGGGAGGTGACAAGGATCGTGATGCTCCCTCACAGCATGCATGACGCACGCAAGCAGGACGATGCGCGTGATTCCCCCACTCGTTCGACATCGGAAATTGCCAATCCTTTGGAAGAGATCTCAGAGGAGTAGAAGCAAGAAACTCTTCATGAGACGGATCTGAAAAGATTACTTGCGGTATTGGCGGACATATATCCGAATGATTTTCAGCACACCACAGCGTTGGCCTACATCAGGAAACAGGGAGGCACTCGTTTGGATTCCCTTTACGAGGCAGCAAAACATCTCCTGCGGTAGGCAAAAGCGAACAATATAACTCTGATAACCCGCTTCATAGAGGGAGAGAAGAATGTCAGAGCGGATCTTCTCAGCAGAGGAAGACAGGTTCTCATGACTGAACGAACCCTACATCACGAGGTGTGCAGCAGGCTTTGGAATCTGTGGGGCGAACCGTCAATAGACCTCTTTGCAATGCAGAGAACAAAGAGGTTACTTGTTTACTGCTCTCCAGTCCCAGACCAGGAAGCAGTGGCAGTGGATGCCTTCCTCATGGAGTGGGAAGGACTAGACACGTACACCTTCCCCCCATTCAAGATCCTAGACAGTCATGAAGAAGTTCAGGGAGTCGAACAACGCCCGCATGACCCTGATAGCTCCGTTTTGGCCCATGAGACCCTGGATCACAGAAGTGATGGAGTGACTAGTAGACACGCTCAGATCGTTACCTTGCCAGAACGATCTACTCAACAGCCACATATAGAGAGATACCATCAAAATCTCCTCGCTCTCATTCTAACTGCCTTTCGACTATCGAAAAAACTGGCAAGAGCGAAGGGCTTTTCGAGGGAAACTGCAAGATTAATCGCGAGAGCGAGTAGACGTCCACAATCAAGGTGTACCAGTTAAAGCGGGACGTGTTCAGGGAATGGTGCAGAGTTAACAACATTGCCTCTTCCAGTACCTCTCTAACTCAACTGGCAGATTTTCTGTTACACTTAAGAACCCAAAAGAAACTAGCAGTATCAACCATCAAGGGATTCCGCTGCATGCTAGCTTCCGTCTTCCGTCACAGAGATATTGACGTGTCGGGAGACAAGTATCTCTCGGACCTCATAAGGTCCTTTGAGACGGTTAAGAGGAAGGACAACCCAACCCCCTCTTGAAATTTGGATGTAGTCCTTATGTTTTTAACCTCGAGCAGGTTTGAACCTCTCGACAAGGCTTCGTGGAAGTATCTCACTAAGAAGACCCTATTCCTGGTTGTGTTGGCAAAGGCTAGAGGATAGGAGAATTGCAAGCCTTTAGCAAAAATGTAGGCTTCAATGGAGAGAATGCAGTCTGCTCGCTGCAACTAGGTTTTCTCGCCAAGAACGAGAATCATTCTCAGCCACGGCCCAGATCCTTTACCATACCAGGGTTAACTCATTTAGTAAGACAGGAAAAGGAGAGAGGCCTTTGTCCAGTGAGGGCCCTAAAATTTTATCTACAGAGGACCAAAAACATGAGAGGACAGGCAGACAACCTCTGGTGTTCGGTGGAGAAACCTTTGTTACCCTTGTCAAAGAATGCACTGGCGTTCTTTATCAAGGATTTAATAAGGGAAGCTCACCAGAACTGTGACGAGAAAAGCTTCCCAATCCTCAAAGTCAAAGCACAGAAAGTAAGAGCTGTGGCAACTTCGATGGCTTATAGACACAACAAGTCTATGAAATCGATTTTGGAAGCGACATTCTGGCGAAGCAAGTCAATCTTCGCAGATTGTTACCTAAAAGAGGTACAGACCCAATATGAGGATTGTTGTTCCCTAGGTCCGTACGTTGCCTCCGGCGCCGTAGTTGGAGAAGGTACTACTGCCTCTAACCTATAACCTTGTTTATACCCTTGCTTTTTCTTGAACTTGATCTCACAGGTTGTCTATGAAGGTTGTTGCAACCTTCCACGGTCTGGGGTGCAAGTCTAAGTTAGGCTTTATGGAGTGTTTTTTTTAGTGTGTTAGTGGGTCAGGTGGTCAGCTCTTTGTCCATGGCTATGCCAGGATAGCAAGGGTGGTGGTCTAGTCATGTTAAGGTTGAGGACCGTGTGACAGCCCCACAGAGACTTTCTACAGCCCCCTGGGTGGATCGCTGGATCTCTCAAGGAATGCAGGCGAATGAGGCAGGAAAACTATGAAGCCAGCTTCCTTATCAGGTAGGAACCAGATTATTGGTACAGCTAATATGTAGCGATTAATAATTGTACAAATTCCCAACAGTGTTGCAGTTCTCTAACCCACCACCAAGGGTGTCAATCAGCCATATATATGTAACTACCAGGGAAGTTAGATATTTAGAAATGGTACAGTATTTTCATTTTAAAATAAGTTTTTAAATATAATTAAGTAGTAGTTACATATATAAAATGTCCCTCCCTCCTCCCCTTTGAGAACAGGGGCATGGAATTTCTGAGGACAAATGGGAATGGTTCCAAGTACCTGGGTAGAGGGAGCACAGGCATGATCACCTGATTGCCGCGAATTTTGAATTTCTGCTGTGCGCGCGACGAATCGGCGGGATAAAGCTATATATATATATATATATATATATATATATATATATATATATATATATATATATATGTATATATATGTATATGTATATATATATATATATGTATATATATATATATATATATATATATATATATATATATATATATATATATATATATATATGTATATGTATATATATATATATATATATATATATATATATATATATATATATATATATATATATATATGTATATGTATATAAATATATATATATATATATATATATATATATATATATATATATATATATATATATATATATATATATGTATGTATATATATATATATAATATATATATATATATATATATATATATATATATATATATATATATATATATATATATATATATATATATATATATATATATATATATATATATGTATATGTATATATATATATATGTATATATATATATGTATATATGTATATATATATATATATATATGTATATATATATATATGTATATATATATGTATATATATATATATATATATATATATATATATATATATATATATATATATATATATATATATATATATATATGTATATGTATATATATATATATATATATATATATATATATATATATATATATATATATATGTATATGTATATATATATATATATATATATATATATATATATATATATATATATATATATATATATATATATATATATGTATATGTATATATATATATATATATATATATATATATATATGTATATATATATGTATATATATATGTATATATATAGATATAGATATAGATATTTAACTACCAGGTAAGTATATTTAAAAACTTATTTTAAAATGAAAATACCACATTTACATTACTAACGTATACAAAACTGGTTACGCATACGAAAGTAACGTTATATATTAGAAGAGGAAATATTATATATATGCAATCTTCACTAGTATAATTTTGCCTAACTAGCTAAAAAGTTTCTTTATAGCTAAATACCGGGAGCATCACACTACTAACTAAATAATTGCATTATGACGTGCGACAGTGGTCTCAAAATGGCCGCCTCCGGGGTTGTCTGTGCTCCACTTAACACACTTAAATTATGCCAATTCAACTGTGAGAAGGGAGCTAAAAATTATACACAGGAAAGATTAAATACTCAACTTTCCAGAGGATAAAGATGCTGGAGATTGCATGATAATATTCAAATAAACAGTAAGAGCACCAAGAGAAACATGGGAGCGCACTTGCTTAAATGCTACAGTTCAAAGGAATGATAGGCCGTAGCAGTACAGGGAGGGGTCCACCGGGTACCTTGATAATGGCTCCCCTTTCGTTCGCCACTCTTCCCCCTCAAAGAGTTATTATTATCATTATTATTATTACTATTATTATTATTATTATTATTATTATTATTATTAAATGCCAGGTTACAGCCCTAGTTGGAAAAGCAGGATGCTATAAGCCCTGGGGCTCCAACAGGGAAAATAGCCCCGTGAGGAAAGGAAACAAAGAAAAATAAAATATTCTAAGTATAGTAACATTAAAATAAATATTTCCTATATAAACAATAAAAACCTCAACAAAACAAGAGGAAGAGAAACCAGATAGAACAGTGTGCCCGGGTGTACCCTCAAGCAAGAGAACTCCAACCCAAGACAGTGGAAGACCATGGTACAGAGGCTATAGCACTACCCAAGACTAGAGAACAGTGGTTTGATTTTGGAGTGTCCTTCTCCTAGAGGAGCTGCTTACCATAGCTAGAGAGTCTCTTCTACCCTTACCAAGAGGAAAGTAGCCACTGAACAATTACAGTGCCGTAGTTAACCCATTGGGTGAAGAAGAATTGTTTGGTAATCTCAGTGTTGTCAGGTGTATGAGGACAGAGGAGAATCTGTAAAGAATAGGCCAGACTATTCGGTCTCGGTGTAGGCAAAGGGAAAGAACCGTAACCAGAGAGAAGGATCCAATGTAGTACTGTCTGGCCAGTCAAAGGACCCGCTAAACTCTCTAACGGTAGTATCTCAACGGTTGGCTGGTGGCCTGGCCAACCTACTACCAAATCTATTCGGGGTGAAGATTGCTATGTGTCGTATTGAAAAATACGTCCCCTCATATTATGCAATATCCTTAAAGATAAATTAAGGATACTCGTGCCAGGAGTTAGAATTTTGGAGACCTATGGTTAATTCTCTGGGAGTATTGCTGTTGCAAATATCCCTTAGAAAGGTACCTAAAGGAACCTTCCATCAGGATAACATGGCCGAGCCCAAAAAATTACACACACACACACACACATATATATATATATATATATATATATATATATATATATATATATATATATATATATATATATATATATATGTGTGTGTGTGTGTGTGTGTATGTGTGTGTATGTATATGCATATGCATATGCACATACATTCATAAATACATACATACATACTCTTCAAATTGTATTACAACAAAGTTATAATCCAATGTCATCACCAGCCAGATCAATTTAAATCAGTCACAGAGGAGGTCAAAGAAAAAGAGGAAGAACGATTGATAGGTAATCAAAACAATTTTGGTACTGTAAATAGATCCAAGCCTTCAAAAAGTGCTTCCTCTCCTTCAACAGTCTGAATGAAAAAAATAAAAAAAAACTATTTTTAGGACTTTTGTTATAATCCTAGCTTATCTAATAAACATAATGTAGACAATAAACCTTCAATCATTCCAACAGTCTTACCTGCTACAATCAATCATTACAATAACTTCCTTTTTCTCCCACTGCCTCTCCCTCTCGCACACTGAAGGATTTACCAATCTAAACAAAAGGTAAAGTTAAATAAAAAAAATATCCTTTTCACCAAGTATCAGATGGTGTATAGGTACAGGCCTGAACTAACCTTTAGCATTCCTATGCTTAAGCTGTTAGGAGGTTTCTGGAGTCATCTACTTTGCTCCTGTACAGGACCAGATATCTTGATGTTTTCAGGTAAGCATAACCAGCCAAATTTACGGATAAGTGGAACCAGCCAGGTTTTTTGTTTGGTGGACTTCATCCTACCAAAAAGTGAGTCTCTTAATTAAGGGACAAAGGTTTAATATTGCATAGGAAGAAATGACACATTTTTAGAAGAATCCACAAGTATCCTACCCATGCAAATCCTCTTCCTTCAAGTTATTCTTCCTGTTTCAATCCTCACCCTCTTCTCAGTTCTATGTCTTAAGGTCAAAAGTTCTGGCATTCCTCTCTGGCAAGGTGGGCTGCGCTTTCCCCCCACACTGCCTATCAGCCTGTGCTGTAGTTATACTTTAATTAAAGACTGAATTTTATTGCTAAGAAAAATACAAATTACTTTGAAAATTCATATACCGTATGTTCAATGGTTCCAATTCTTCTTTTGGTTTTTATATTTTAGGTCTTATTACCTTTTTACATTATCTTTGTATTCTCTTAGTTTACCTTTAATATGTCCTAATAACTTCCTGAAATAATTGGTAAAGAATTATAAAGGGTTATCAAACCTTTCGAGCTAGGTATGTAACATCTTCAAAACCTAAACCCCCTTACCATTCTTTGTTTTAATAGAACAAAATCTATACATTCCACTTTATTTTATTTCTTAAAAGTAATTTAATACCTTATAGTTTTAGATACATCAACCAGACAGCAAAGTCCAAATCTATTGTTGTACAGTGTTGCACAAGAGGCAGCTTTATCATTGATCTCTGTTTACAACTTTTATATTTTTATTTCAGGCTTTATGCACTTGCAGCGGATTATAAATTAACACGGTCTGGGTACTTGTAAAGCAGGCGAAACTTTAGAAAAAGCTGCTGAGGGCCTCTTATGAGTTGCTTCAGAGTGTGTGCAGCAGACACGTGAGTTATAGACTTAATGGTTTTTATGTTTAATTTACACATGGAGTTCCTATTGTTGAAATGCCTTATTTTCAACCTAAAATACTTTGTGATTGGGTGTATCAATGGATTAATTTTTTAGCTTAGTATTTCTAATGTTGCATTAATTTTGTATTCCAAAAGTCAAGAAATTTTCAATGCTAAGCAACACAAACCTTTTTTTTTTTTTTTCTTTATTTCTGAGACTTAAAAATTCTATGTAATGATATAGGAACAATGTTTACTTACAGAAAAAAATTTCACATTGTGAAATAAGTGGATAATAGGTAATAAAACAATTTGTTTCTATAGGAATAGAAGCTTAGCCTTGGCCTCAGTGCAATAACCATTTACATACAGGAAATAATTCACATTACAAAATAAGCTGATAATAAAGGTTATAAAACTGTTGGTTCCTTTACGAATACAAACCAATGTTCTTTGATTAGTTTTCATCCTGGATATAGTTGCCTTTTCAGCTTTTCTTTTTACGTGGTCAATGAAAAAACAAATTGAAACCATGGAAGATTTAATGATCTAAGGTCAATCAGAGCCTTACATAATTGTAGATTATTCCAGTATACTGAGAACTAAAACTTTGCAGATAGGCAGTAAAGTCAAGTCTCCTATAACATGGGTTCCTGCTTCGCTGCTTCAGTTTCCCATGTCTAAGAAAAATGCAATACCTATTAAAATAAATTCTCATAATTGCGATGATTACAAATAGCACGCATTTCTTTACACTAGGAGTCCTTCGCGCCACTTCCCTCTCCCTCCACTCAACTTATCCAAGCTCCTACTGTACACTGTATATCCATTTACTGTGGTAAAAAAATTACTGCTATATTTGAAATACTGTATTTTGATTAAACTGGTGTTTCTCTTGACTGTATTCAATAATAATGCATGTAATATTAAAATTTTAGTATTGTACAGTGAACCCTCGCTACTTCGCGGTTCGACCATCGCGGATTCACCACTTCGCGGATTTTTTTCATAACCCATGTCTATACATATATTGCGGATTTTCCGGAAATATCGAAAATACCGAGATGTGACCGATGGTGCGAGATTGGAGAAAGTAAGGAAAATTGAATCATGATTGATTTTCAATATAAATGAAACTTTGAGGAGCAACAAAGATATCATTTGTTAGAGAGATAAAGAGAGGTAAGGAATGGGAGGTAGTGAAAAGTAGCCCACAGAGAGAGAGAGAGAGAGAGAGAGGAGAGAGAGAGAGAGAGGAGAGAGAGAGAGAGAGAGAGAGAGATAGAGGGGGGTTTTAAATGTAATAAACAAAAAAATTTGATAGGTTATAACACATTGGTGCTTATGTACTGTAATATCAACTGTATACTGTAGACGGTTTGAATAAGTTAAGAAATGGTATAAATGATACTTTGTTAGTGTATTCGTACACACTCAAGAGCGGCAGCTAGATGACAGCTGATCTAATCACAGCCAAAAGTAAAAAAATAAAAAAGTCAACAATACTCGATTTTTAAAACACACCCCGAAATTTAAAAACAAAAGTACACCGCTTTCTTAATGTGCAATTAACTATTTAAAGAGTGGCAATTTTCTAGAATAAAATGATATTTCCCAAAAAATAGTGGTTTGCTGATGAAATCGGATGCCCTATTTTTGGCTATGATTGAAATGGATGTAGACTCGGCCTAATTATTTTCATTTCGTATTTAATTGACACTAGGAAAACTAATTTTAGTTTCTTCATCTAAATGTAAGTATTGTATAACACGAAGAGAGAGAGAGAGAGAGAGAGAGAGGAGAGAGAGAGAGAGAGAGAGGAGAGAGAGAGAGAGAGAGAGAGAGAGAGAGAGAGAGAGAGAGAGAGAATGAATCAGCTGTTGTAATCAAATGGCGTGTTTTTGTTTCGTGAGAATTTCATCGCCACGACTTTAACAACAACATACTGTACTGAACTTTACAGTATTATACAGACTACTGTAATATGATAAAGTAAAATATTTGTAATCTATTTTATATGAAATGGGGCTATTTTTGTTTTGTTTAAAATTTACATTTACGTATGTAAAATAACTCTCTCTCTCTCTCTCTCTCTCTCTCTCTCTCTCTCTCTCTCTCTCTCTCTCTCTCTCTCTCTCTCTCTCTCTCTCTCTCTCTCTCGTAGATTGTTTTCCCTGCTTTGCTACGTATGTATGATTTTATATAGATACGGTAAATAATATTTGTAATAACATATTTTATAAAAGCTTTTACTGTAATATCATTATTTATCACTTTCATCATGCGGGTTAAATTCCTTAGTTTGTTTACTGAGCGTACTTTATGACGCAGTCGTTTGAGGCGGCGTCATAAAGAAAAAAATTTCATTTGGAAGTCCTAAGAAAAATTAAGTAAAACATTAGTAATAACCAAATCAACATACTGTACTGAATAATCAATATAATTGATGCAAAAACTAACCTATAAACAGATGTGTAAATGCGTTTGTTTCTTCATTAGGATCAGAGATAAACGTAAATAAAACATTGGTTGCCATTTTTTATCGTGCTTTTTGGCGTGTTTAGGAAACACATGATATAAAGTCGCCTTTAATATTTGTGCCTGTTTTAGTTTAGGGTACTGTATTACATGCATTAAGTGTTCTGTACATTAAAGGGTAGTTTGTTAACAGTACTACGTACAAGGGAAGGTTTTAAAAGTCTGAATATACATGTTAAATAAATAGGTAAATATGGTGTTACTACTTCGCGGATTTTCACCTATCGCGGCCGCGTCTGGAACCTATCTACCGCGATAAACGAGGGTTCACTGTATTTATAAATAAAAACATAGCACATTATAATCTTTTTCCACTGTTTGCATTCATACTTTTCCAAATCAGCTGATCAACCCTGCGTAGTTGACTGTCAGCCTCAATTTCGGGATCAGATAACTCCCTTATTATTAAGGCATGCTACTGTGACGGGCAGAGAGAGGGTTGTGAACTCAAAGGCAGGATGCAATCAACTGAGTTGTTTATTAAGGAACACTCTCCTTTATATACAAAACCTCAAGGTAACAGGACATAACATGTTCGAGAGACAAGACAATATTACAGAGCAAAACCAGAGACATGATCATTCAGGTTCTTTTTAGTGCGAGGGAAGAGCGCAGATACAAGCATAATATATACAAAATAATTATGTACAATTGTGTGACACACAGTTTTTACATGGCTCCCCCCCCCTAAAAATGTCATACTGTACATGTTAAATAGGGCACCCTGATCTAGAGAGGTGAACTGTAGGCGGGTCATATGGCAGAAGATAAGCAGGTTTTAGACGATCAATGGAGACCCAGTCTTCTTTGCCCCGAATGTTTAGTAGGAATGCTTTCGGACTGCGTCGGATCATAAGGAAAGGGGCCCATGTAAGGGGGCGTTAGTGGTGGCTTGCTAGTGTTGTTGCGCAGGAAGACGTGCGTTGCAGAGTGCAAGTCCGTTGGTATGTGATGCTTCGCTGGGGGCTTGTAAGTCTGGCGGCACGGAGTAAATTTTCCCACGACGTGACGTATGCGCTGGAGATCGTCGGAGGAGGTTGTAGAAGGAAAAAATTCGGCAGGGACGACCAACGGGTCGCCATACACCATTTCTGCTGCCGAGACGTCGAGGGCGTCTTTAGGAGTGGTCCTTAGTCCAAGGAGGACCCAGGGAAGCTGAGTAAACCAGTTGCAATCCTTGCAGCGGGACATCAAAGCTGTTTTGAGGGTGCAATGAAAACGTTCAACCATTCCATTGGCAGCGGGGTTGTTGGCCGTTGTCTGATGTAGGGTGATGCCCAGTAGATTCTCTAATGACGTCCACAATTGAGAGGTGAAAGTGGTTCCCCCTGTCGGAAGTAATATGCTCAGGGATACCGAATCTTGAAATCCATCCAGAGTGTAAGGCAGATGTACATGAGGCGGACGTTGCAGTTTCCATGGGAATGGCTTCAGGCCAACGAGTGGAGCGGCTCGATGACGGTAAACAGGTAACGATGTCCTTGTGATGTGGGTAGGGGGGCCTACAACGTTGACGTGAATGTGTGCGAAACGACGCTGAGGTTGAGGAAAGGTGCCCACTCCTGAATCCGTGTGTCGATGTACTTTGGAAGTTTGGCAAGAAGTACAGGCGCGGACCCAATCCTTAGCATCCTTAGAAATGCCGTGCCAAATGAACTTTGCCTTCAGCAGTTGTGCAGTAGTACGGCACGAGGGATGTGAAAGGCCGTTAATGAAATCAAACACCTGTCGGCGCATGGGGAGCAGGAATCCAAGGTCGCGGTCTACCAGTACTGATGTCACAGAAGAGGGTGGTGTTGGAGTCTTCGAGGGGAAAGTCTTCCCAACGGAGGGACGTGCAGGATGTCCTACAAGCTTGATACTCTGGATCCTGTCGTTGGGCTTCAGCCAGGGCGTTGTAATCCAATCCCAGTTGAACGGCAGCCAACGTGTTTCTTGACAGGGCATCGGCAACAGGATTCATTTTCCCAGGGAAGTATTGAAGGTTGCAATTGTATTCAGCCACGGCGGAGAGATGTCGCCGTTGACGGGCGGACCAGGCATCAGACTGTCGAGTGAAGGCGTGCACCAGAGGCATGTGGTCTGTGTGAATGACGAAGGGCGTACCTTCTAAGAAATGGTAAAAGTGACGGACAGCCAAGTGCACCGCCAGCAATTCTCGATCGAAGGTAGAATAACCCGATTCTGCCTTGGACAGTTTTCTGCTGAAGAAGGCCAATGGGCGGGGCGAGCCTTTGACCACCTGCTCGAGTACTGCACCCAATAGCGACGTCGCTGGCATCGGTGGAGAGAAGGAGAGTGGCGTGTGGGATAGGAAAAGTGAGAGCCGCAGCAGTTGA
>NW_027168729.1:7500-12500 GCF_036898095.1 Palaemon carinicauda
TTCAACATCTCAGCTTTCACACCATCCATACCAAATGCTTTTCCTACTCTCGTTTCATCTAGTGCTCTCCTCACTTCCTCTATTGTAATCTCTCTCTCATTCTCATCTCCCATCACTGGCACCTCAACACCTGGAACAGCAATTATATCTGCCTCCCTATTATCCTCAACATTCAGCAAACTTTCAAAATATTCCGCCCACCTTTTCCTTGCCTCCTCTCCTTTTAACAACCTTCCATTTCCATCTTTCAGTGTCTCTTCAAATCTTGCGCCAGCCTTCCTTACTCTCTTCACTTCTTTCCAAAAGTTCTTCTTATTCTCTTCATATGACTGACCCAGTCCCTGACCCCACCTCAGGTCAGCTGCCCTCTTTGCCTCACGTACCTTGCGCTTTACTTCCACATTTTTCTCTCTATATTTTTCATACTTCTCTATACTATTACTCTGCAGCCATTCTTCAAAAGCCCTCTTATTCTCTTCCACTTTTACCTTCACTCCTTCATTCCACCATTCACTGCCCCTCCTCATGCTGCCTCCAACAACCTTCTTGCCACATACATCACTTGCAATCCCAACAAAATTTTCTTTTCCTAACTTCCACTCCTCCTCTAAATTACCAGTTTCTCTTACTCTCACCTCGTCATATGCCATTTCCAACCTATCCTGATATTTACTTTTTACCCCCGGTTTTATTAGCTCTTCAACCCTCACTAGCTCCCTTTTAAATCCACTAACTCTATTCCCCCACTCTTTTGCTACAACTAATTTTCCTTCCACCAAAAAATGATCAGACATACCGTTAGCCATACCCCTAAACACGTGCACGTCTTTCAATCTTCAAAACATTCTTTTAGTTATCAACACATAATCCATCAATGCCCTTTCTACTACTCTTCCATTTGCCACTGTAACCCATGTATACTTATCTTTATCTTTCTTTTTAAAAAAGTTAGCACTTATTACCATCCCTTGTTCAACACACATATCTACCAGTCTCTCACCACTCTCATTTTCACCTGGTACGCCATACTTCCCAATGACACCTTCTACCTTTCCAGCACACACTCCAGCCATTTAAGTCACCCATATATATTTATATATATATATATATATATATATATATATATATATATATATATATATATATATATATATATATATATATATATATAAATATATATATATATATATATATATATATATATATATATATATATATATATATATATATATATATATATATATATAAATATATGTATATATATACATATATACATATACATACATACATATATATATATATATATATATATATATATATATATATATATATATATATATATATATATATATATATATATAAATATATATATATAATATATATATATATATATATATATACATATATATATATATATATATATATATATATATATATATATAAATATATATATATATATATATATATATATATATATATATATATATATATATATTTATATATATATAAATAAATATATATATATATATATATATATATATATATATATATATATATATATATATATATATATATATATATATATATATATATATATATATATATATATATATATATATATATATATATATATATATATATATATAGATATAAAAATAAGTATATATATATATATATATATATATATATATATATTATATATATATATATATATATATATATATATATATGTATATATATATATATATATAAATATATATATATATATATATATATATATATATATATATATATATATATACATATATATATACACATATATATACACACACACACCTATATATATATATATATATATATATATATATATATATATATATATATATATATATGTGTATATATATAATTATATATATATATATATATATATATATATATATATATATATATATATATATACATATATATATATATATATATATATACATATATATATATATATATATATATATATATATATATATATATATATATATATATAGATATAATCGATTCCCAGTGCCATGTACTGACGATATTTTATCTTTGTTAGGTCAGAATAAATATTTTACCAGTTTGGACTTACTTAAAGGCTTTCACCAGATAACATTAGAAGAAAATAGTATCCCATACACTGCCTTCAGCACAGCCTGGGGACATTTTTAATTTGTACGTATGCCTTTTGGTTTACGTTGTGCTCCCATAACATTTACTAGAATGATTAACATAGTGTTTGGAGACTTGCTAGGGGAAATATTGCATGCCTATTTGGACGACCTTGTAATCTTTTCCAATACCTTAGAAGAACATCTACGTAAACTAGAACTAGTACTTTCGAGACTAAAACAACATAACTTAAGGGTAAAGATTAGTAAGGGTGAATTTTTCAAAACAGAATTGGTCTATTTTGGTTTTACAGTGTCTAGCCAAGGTCTTAAAGTAGTCCACGATAATGTGTCGGCTATCCGTAACTTTCCGATAACTACTAATGTCAAGGGAATACAGCAATTTCTGGGGTGTAGTGGATGTTACAGGCATTTTATACACAATTATTCAATAATAGCCACTCCCCTAACTGATCTTACGAAGAAGGGCGTAGATGTCATATGGTCTGAGCAGCATCAACAGGCGTTTATTACCCTAAAAGTTGAACTGTGTAGTTCCCCTATCTTAAAATTTTCTGACTTCGTTAAGGAATTCTTCATTGCAACAGACGCCTCAGACTTAGGAGTAGGAGGGGTATTGCTTCAGCAATATGAAAAAAAGTTTTTCCCGATAGCTCTTTATTCACGAAAACTGAGAACTTCCGAAAGTGAGTATGCAGTAATAGACAAGGAAGGACTATTGTTAATTCACTAGTGCATTTTAAGTTCATAATATACGGTTATCCCGTCAAGGTTCTTACTGATCATAAACCCCTAACCGACTTGTTTAAAGGCTTTAGTCACAGCCCCAAACGAACTCGGTGGCATTTGATCATCCAAGATTTTGGCGCGAGAATTGGGTATTTACCAGGGAAAGCAAATATCATTGCTGATGCATTATCACGCAACACCGTGTCATCTTGTACAGAGCCTTTAGCTGAATTAATAGATATATCAACATCAATGCCTATTGTTGAAACTATATTTGAACAGGAAGATCTGGGCTGGAGCGCTGAATTATTACAGACTGAGCAAAGACAAGATCAGAAATTAGAGAAAATTATAAATCCTTTGGAAGGAAATCGTAAGGAAAAGGAATATATAAATTATACGCAGCAGAATTATATAATCAAAGACAATATTCTGTGTAGATCCGTGACAAGGAAAACCCGCAATACACCACATGTGACTAACGACCAGGTAGTGGTACCAATCTCACTTATATCCACTGTCCTAAATTGGTTGCATGCAAATCCATTGCATGGACACCCGGGGTTCTCCATAATGTCCCAGAAAGCCAAATCATTGTTATATTGGCATACGATTCTTACAGATATAAAAAAACACATAGTTAATTGTCGCACTTGTCAGGAAAACATAGGGCACACGAAAACATCTGTCAGCCTACGGGCTTATCACGTGCCCAATCTACCCTTTGAAAGGATACATTTAGATTTATTAACAGGATTTTACAAGTCAGACAGAGGAAATAAGCACCTCTTAGTAATTTTAGATGCTTTGACTCGATATAAAAAACTGATAGCGCTTAAAATTAAAACTGCTATTGAATGCGCTAGGAAGTTTTACGAGTGTTACATTTGTAAACATGGAATGCCACACATGATAATCTCAGACTCGGGTGGAGAATTTAATAATCATTTCCTTACCTCATTGTGTGAATTCCTTAGCATAAAGAAAATCAATACCATGATCTATCACCCAGAGTCGAATGGGCTAATGGAAAGATCGAATAGGAAGGTTTTAAACATATTAAGATTAATACTAGGGGGATCAGACCCCAACTGGGATATTGCAATACCTGCAGTACTAAATACTCTGAATAACTCATATCATATATCAATTAAAATGTCGCCGCACGAGTCATTGTATGGTATCCCAGTTAGAACGCCTTTCCATGTATTAACGCCTACAACTAATTTATCAAATCCTTCAAAAGAATGTATAAATGCAAACAAAAGTCGTTTTGATATCCTTCGAAAGAATTTAGAAGAATCAGAAATCATAATGAAAAGGAATCATGATAAAATAGCGAAGCCAACTAAAACATACTGTAAACCGTGGGTGATAATGTATACATACAGGTAAATGTACGTAAAGGACTCAATTATAAACTAACACCTAAGTTTGAAGGCCCATTTAGCGTTTTGGAAACTTTACCGGCCAATAGATTTAGAGTTCAAAACGTATCCCAACCCATTAATGAGAGAATTGTACCATTGGCTCACATAAATAATTAAAATAAGAGAGAAGTAAGTGAGGGAATTTTTTTTTATTTTTTATTTATGAAACTTATATGTTAACATTTTTTCTTCTTAATACAGGAGTAATTACATATATTTTTCTCATTACAGGTTTCCAAGATGAAGTTTTTATTGTTAGGAGTGATATTGTTCGCTCAGACATTTTTTTCGTGTGGGAAGAGCTCTAAAACTAAAAGTATAGATTTTAAATATGGCACTATAGTAGAGAGACAAGAAGACGTTTTTATTACATCAAGTAACATAGTTATAGAAGTACGCATGCAGGCAATTTTTCTCCCAGAGAATGACATCACTAGCTTAAAGAGCGCCATTTCAAGGTTTGCTGCTTCATTAAATGAAATGCATAGAAGACACTTTCCTTTTAATACAGAGAGTTCGCTTGCACCGACACTAAAAGTTGCAGAGATGCTATCCGACGACTTGCAAAATAAGACTTACGAGGCAAAATCTTTGGCTCGTGACCTTTTGATGTGGACAGTAAGACACACTAACCTTGAAAAACGTAACCCGTTTATTTTTGCTGCACTAAACATCT
>NW_027168729.1:17500-30000 GCF_036898095.1 Palaemon carinicauda
CAAAGCTGTTATCAAGGGCTAGTTAAATCGTGCAAATAATTCGATGATTATATTTCTTTTAGTAATTTATAAGCTGAAACACAATTTGCAAAGCTGAGAATACAAATAAATGAGAAATTAAGAATGTTATTTTTTGAGAACTTACTAATGAAAAGGCGTCATTCTTTGTTCATCACAGCTATGTTCAACACAGATTTGTTCATCACAGTGTGAAGGTCGGTTCAAAACCGCCCCGGTAAAAGTATTTGTGGGCGATCCTGTGTATTTTAAACGATTACAACCTAGGAAACACAAACTGGAGCCAGCGTATTTGGGTTCGTACCCAGTAAAGATGGTTAAATCTAACACTGTAGTAATACAAATCCTTATTAATGGCGCCATGTCTGAACATCACCAGGCACACATGCATGTGATGCCTGAAGAGGTAGTTTTCAAAAGTGTCAATCAGAGTGTTCCTCCTTACCCTTGCATACGTAACTTTCCTCGAGTTGATGAGTAGAATTTTTTTTCCTTTGCTGTTGTTGTTTGAACAGACCTCATTTCTTCATTTGACGTGTTTTAAATAAACTTGATGATAACAAGGTGTTCTTATGTTAATACTTAATGTATACGTAAAGTGTTGTGGTGATATTGCTTAATGTGGCAATACGTATGACATACTGTTGAGTGAACGTAAAAACAATCAGAGGTTAAATAGGTCAAGTGAGACCCGTCAGGCGGATGCTGTTTTATTCATGTATTTATATGATTCCTGGTTGCTGGGGCCGGGGCGATTACCGAATGGCAAGTGGCTTCGGGATTTGGGTTCAGCCTTGAGGCTAAGCAGTTTTAGAGAATGTGTAGATGTTAATACTTTATACTAAATGTTATAAGAGAAGGGCGGGAAGATGAATGATTTTCTCGGGAAAACTGCTAGTGGCCACCGGTTGATAGTTGCAAGTGCAAGTGTAGTGGTGATTCAAATAAATATTGAAAAGGGTTCTGGTGAGTTGTGTTGCAAAATTTTGCCGTAAACAGGACAAGTAAAATCGAAGCATGAAGGAATATCTAATCCTACCCCTGTCCCGCCCAAAAAGCCCGTATTGCCGCAACCAGAGGGAGGTTATTGATGAGTTTGCATAATACTGATGTTGATATGATTTTTTTTCACTTTTCGTATTCTGTATTTTAGTTGCAGAGGTCATAAGAAGAAATAGTGGAATATTCTATATTGCACTGTGTACATTTTTACATGCAATATTTATTTATTTATTATTATTTTTTTTTTCCGGAAGATGTGTGATTTTTCGTGTAATTTCTATATTTAAAAAAAAAGGATGAAACTGTGAATGTAAAAAAAAATTCTAACTCCACCCCAACTATTTTTTTTACACAATACTTATCTACATAATCCGTTAAAATCTAATTGTATGTTACAATTGTAGAAATCAAACAATTCCTACATAAAATACAAGTTAAACATAAAAAAGGGATATTGTTTGCATAAATTAACAATAAAGCAATATGATCGAATTATGCTTTAAAAAATATATTTTCTATCAAGTCTAACTAAAAAGAGAAAATGTTATAGATCCTTACATGGAATAGTCTGTTGATCAGGTGTGAGTTGTGATGCATAAATTTGAGATATTCGAAATTGAAGGAAAAAATAATCTTCATTGTGTTGAGCTAAATGATGCCCCTTTTTAAAGAAAACTGGGGCCCTGATTATGATCACGTAAATCTTTGATTGATCAGAAAACTCTATGAAATATCGAAAGAAGACTAATACACTCTTCATTCTTCATTATCCTATATTATGATATGGTTTGAATATGCTGAGAGACAAAAAAAAAAAAAAACTTTTATCCAAATATGTGTTTGGTTGAATAGAGCAGAATGTTAAATACCAAAATTTATGCAAATAAATAATATCATCGTCCTATCAGAATGCTAAGACTAACCCGATCCATAGCCCAGTTGACGGCAATAGAAAGTAGAAAGAAAAAAAGTGACCATCGTCTGGGTGACCTTCTCTATGTGGGTCCTGAAGAAAACGAAGCTTATGTTTCAATACATAATCAGGAAACGGACTGGTTTCGTGTATAGGTGGCACTGTCACATATGTATGCCAATTGTGTGTGATAATCCATTCTTCTTTGAATGGTGTAAGGGATAAAAGATAGAAACGTTACTGTATGCTGTTATATAGATTTGGGGTATGGAAATGGGTCATGAGTGGAATGAGAAATTAAGACAAAAATGCAAAATAAAATCTCACTGACTGGCAAAGAAGATTGAATGTCTTGGCGTGTATAGGGAATTATGAGTAAATAAGAATAAAAAGGTTTATTTATACAGGAGTATTGAGCTCTGTCTGCGATTAACGGATTATGGTGAAAAACAACTGAATAAAATAACTTGGGGAACTAGTTTATCAAATATAGAAATCAGTTAGGCTTAAGTATATCAGAATACGAGGTTTGGGAATTGATATGGAAATGTGGTTACTGGGATTAGTTACATGATTCTGTATTAAAGAGTTTAATGTCAATCTCTCATTTTGAGTAAAACAGGAAAAACATTTCACTTGACACTTACACAGAAAAAAAAATCAGCTGAGCATAGCATTGTTTCAATAAAGAAAATTAAGTAGTCATTTTGAATTTAAGAGTTCTATGGAGCTACATGTGACCTATCATTACATGGGTCGAAGGATTTACTCATTATAGGATTAATTCAATTACAATTTAGTATTTTTCCTAATTCAATTGCAGATATCAAGGTCTAGTTAATATCCCACTAACTTTATTATAATAATATAGAAATTCTATCAAAATAGTAAAAAGAATGAGATGCCATATTATAGGAATAATATACATCTACCTAAACCACAGGTCCCGAAAATACGGATGTTCAATTCGGCCCTTAGATAAAGTTAGACTTATGATTACATTTTCCTTTGACATGCCGACAGTGCATCATCTGATATGCCACAGAACTATAAAGACCTTAACACTATTTATTGGTAGAGGGTATCACGGAATATAGCATAAAAATTATTTTTAACTTGAAGATAATGTTTTTTTCAGACAAGATATTTGCTTTGAATTCGTCTATGATTGCAAATCAAACTTTCTTTAAAAGCGAAACAAGTGAAATGCAATAATGCGTGTATAGGGAAATATTAAGACAACTCATTGATAGTGTGATAGATTGCATGATAAAAACCGTTAAAGAAATATGCTCATAAAAGTTGCCAGTTCTTCAAAATTTTAATTTGTTTTCTTCAAAAGACGTTTAAAACATTCAAGGGGAGACGTGTTTTCATTTTTATCTTAGATGATCCGCAGTTTTATATATTTTCTATAGCTTAGGATGAAAGTAACTAGCCAAGACCATTCTCCATTAAGCTAGCACCAGGGAGAGCTAGAAAGTGGCTGCTGATGACACTATAGGTAGACCTGGAGGCTCCCAAAACTCCCCATCCCTATTTCACAACACGGTGATGTTAAAAACAAAAATTTTATTTAGGCTAAGGTATAAAAAGGTAATCACAAACAAAGCAAGAATCAGGGTGGGAAGTGAAGCTGGGTTGATCGATAAAATAGGATCAGAAGTTGTTAATACTACCTAAAACTTACATTGAGTTATTCATCTAAAGACACCTTGCGTAAAGCCCTCAAATTTTAAGATGGCTTGGACATTGTTGTACAAAGTGTAAATATCATCAGATATCATACACTGATTCAACGGTAGCTTCAGGTAATTCTAACGGAATTAGATTCAGAGAATGGTGAAAATCTACACCATACCAAAGGGATGTACTTAAAAAATCAATATTTAGCAGACATTTAATTTTTTCGCTTCGCAATTAAATTGTAATGTTTCATACAGAGAAAAGAAAAATTTTAAGTATCCTTTTCAGATCCAGACTGGGTTTTGCTTAGCTTTCTTGTCTGATATAACTGATCATCTAAATACTTTGAACATCAGGGTGAAGGTCAGTGCAAAGTTTTTATCAGACATGAGTACTTATGCGGAAGAGAATGAAAGTATATTAAAAATATTTATTAAAAAGTTAGTCGTTAGGCAAAATATTTTTTTATCTGCTTCATAAATATAATTTAACGATAGATTGAAGCTTCAAGAGGAAGAATATATAACTACCTCAAAAATTTTCATGATCATACAGAGAAAAAGGAATGTTTCGAGACCCTTTCAGTGTATAATCGGAGATTACAGATTTTTTATACCGAAATTATTTATTTACAAGCTAATGGTGCACGAAAAACAAGTTTAAAGAGATTAGCCTCTCAGAATCTTATTCCTATCGACCTAAGAAATATCTAGGTTTAAAAACTTTGATGAAAGTACGTCTTCAGTTTTGGGCAGTTTTTATAACTGTTAACAAAGGTTATAAAAAAAGAAACTAGAACAAAATTGATACCAGCTAAGATTATAAAGGTTATCTCTATACTACGATTATTTGTATACAGTCATAAAGAAATATACCATTAGAGATATAATGTATCATATATCATATAACTATATAGTAATAGCCGGTCAAATATCTATATGTTTAGAAATTATAATAAAAACGTGAAAGCTTTTCGGTAGTACGGGTAACTACCTCAGTTCTTAATGAGGTCTACCATAAAAAAAAGGCTCGGGTCTCCTGCCTGTAGCATTAAAACTCAAATACTCTAGATGAACATTTCATTCAATGTAACCCTAAATCAAAGCAGCCTCTTCATTCAATTTTTTTTTTTTTTACAACAAACACTACATATTGTTTTTTATGTTTTGCGGGACAAGACCGATATAGTTTTTTATCATTCATATAAGACTGATGAAATAGAACAGAAAATAAGAAAAAAGACAGTGAGATGAACTCGTAACATAAAAGACGATATACACTTCGCAGTAAAAGCAGATACTGGAAAAGATTATGCCTACAAATTTCAAGTATTCGACATCACCAAGGTGACTGCGATTAAGAGAAAGAGTAAAATAAACTCATAACTTTAATATACTGTGGTTGTAGAATCGATGGTAAAATATAGAGTATTGAGAAAAAATATATCTGAGGAAGATCCCAGAGAGATGATATTTTTATTTTTTTTACGATGGGACAAAAGTTTAGAAATGACTATTATACCAAATAATGGGTTAAAAGGTGTTGAAATTTTTCAGTTAATAGCCCCCCCCAAAAAAAAAAAATTAAAAAAATAGATTAATGTTAAACTTGCAGCACAATTACTAAGTTAATCTGTGGCAAAAACACTGCAGTTTGGTCTTCATAACAATTTTGAAGAGTTTAAGGGATGCGTAGATTCATAATTTGTATACAGAGTTTGATTAAAACATACGATAATTTAATAGGTTGTCCTGAACCCCAATTAAAAATTTTGTTAACCAATAAGATGAGCCAAGATCACCTAAAACTCTTTTTTGGTCGAGTTACATTTATGGGAGGATGCAATAACAACCCAACTGCCCGTAAGTTTTCAGCAACTTACAAATTAATTTCAGATCATAATAACTTGCAGGATGTATACCTCTGGAATCATTAAACTGTGCTCTTTCATACAACTCCTCTATCCAAGCCATATTGGTTTCAACGGATAGGAACAAAATTTCTAATGACGAATGTTTTACGATAAAACAAGAAGCTGATTTTGATGATTATGATTATGCGTATCTTCCAACTATATAACATTTGCCATTGTGCTCAACAAGCCATGTTGACTATATTGCGGCATTCGTTGTCTTTAAACTTGAAAAAATTATCGAAATATTAAACCTGTATTAATGCTCTTACTGGTGCTGATAACAGTTCTTTGTATTCTTTGATTAGATTGAAAAATAAAAGTGCTCTAAGACACCCATCTGATAACGTGATAAATAGATGCCTGTGCTGTGAAAAAAAATTCAGAGGGTTGGAAGCAATTGGCATTGATTACATATAGAATTGGATAAAAAGGGTATGCAAAAAAAAAAAAAATATTATAATAATAATCTGTGTTACAATATTATACTTTTATCAATATATTTACAAAAAAAAAATGTAAGCATATGTACGAAACTGAAGCAGTTAATAATTATATCATTTTTTTTTCACTATTAAGGTTGTGGCAGAAAAATACCTGCTGATCAGATATTTCCATGCTGCTGAAAAGTTGTTAGTAAGATTGCTGGCAAAAAATAAAAGAAGTAGTAAGACGTATACAAGACTGATACACTTTAATGGGCTAGTAGTTACTTCCTGGACGAATTGTATGTCACCTATTATTCCCCCCCCCCCCCCAAAAAAAAAAAAAAAAAGATGGTTTCCTTTGACCTACTCAATGACTACTTCACTTTAGGGCCAAAAGTCACCTCATCCTAAACTATTCTTGATTCCTTCACCATATTTATAGATCTCTCAAGCTGTTATCCTTTGTCCTTAGATCTTTAGATACTCATAGTGTATCTGATACGGATGGATAAACTGTTTAATCCTGGCACCTGGTGAAAACCTTAGAAAGAATTATCCGTTTACAAATTATGTTCCTATCACTATGTTAATCTTCCATTTCCATTTTCAAGGAATTGATCTTTCTTAGGATAATCTTAATACATAAGAGTAATGCGTTAAGGGTAAGGTGATGGCTCATTACTCTCCTCCTCCCAGGTCCTTTCTGCTTACGAAGGGGGCATGTCGGCTATGACAGTTGGCTACACCAATTCCGATAAACGTAGATTACCAATTTAACCTTCTTGATATAAACCAGCAGTCCTAATGAATGATAAAATATCTGTGAATGTTTTTTTTTATTTTAGAAATAGACACAAAAACTTTTACAATAAAAGTAAAATTCCAAGTTTCTCTTTCAGCTATAAGAATAATAGTGACAATTTTTTATGAGGAGCAATAAAATTGAATTGAATTAGATAATTAGAATTAATTGATTCCTTTTTTTTTTAACAAAAAACTTTATAAATTTTACTCTAAAGCTTAATTCTCACATGTTACTGGCTTGTTAAAGAATAACAGTGGCAATTTTGAGATGGTTAATAAAAATAGAATTGAATGGAAAATTTAGTATAGACGAAATTATCGAGAGCAACCGAAATAAATGTATAGAACAAACATAAATATAGGAACTTATGTTGAAATACGTGCAAACAGAATTGAAAATATATCATTACAACTGGCAAGCTTTATATGGGTACTCAGATTATCTAATATCGCTATATCACATGGTATTTTCTCTCTCTCTCTCTCTCTCTCTCTCTCTCTCTCTCTCTCTCTCTCTCTCTCTCTCTCTCTCTCTCTCTCTCTCTCTCTCTCTCTCTCTCTCCACATACGTTTTCAGTTTTAAAATAAATAATTCTTTATGTAAATGACATCAAAGCTGGATATCAGATGGAAATAAGAACTCTTTATTTCAAATCTTGATATTATTTCAAAGATAAGAATTACTGATATATTAAATGTTACTATAAGAGAATAGCTACGAATGAGTCGTTCATGAAATTTTATATGCAATATAAAATTTACAAAGAAGTATTTTCATAAATTGAGTCTAGAATATTATAATATAAAAACTGTTTGAAAAATCAGTTTTTTTCATAGTTAAGTAATTGCGAGGCATTTCAAAATTATTCAAATTATTATGCATTACACTTAATGGTTGCAAAAGATGTGTATTCATCTAAAACCTATTTACTTATATCCCTTTGCACGCTAGTTTCTCGACGTAGAAAAGATTTATCTAGGCTTGAAAGTTAATGAATCTTTTCTGAAAATAGTAATTAAAGAGAATATTTTACGGTGCTATGTTGTTTTAAACGATACTACAGCCGAGATTATTTGATTTCTATCTTTGCAAACCCGTTTTTATATGATTTCTTTTTTCCGAATATACCTAATATCGACTGAATAAATATAAGATATTTTATAGCAGTAGTAAAAAAAAACTAATTAATCCGGATTCCCTAACCTACGCTGTAAAAAAAAAAAAAAATAAATAAAAAAAAATAAATAAATAAAAAAAAAATATCCTAAATTCTCCATAAAATATACCGTTATTACCCGTATGTCACTTAAATACAGGTGACCGTAATTCTTACCATACTTTGCTGTTATCTGTTATAGGTTAGTGGCCGTAATATCACTTCTTAACGTCAATATATCAGCTTTTAAAACGGCATATGCCTAGCAACATTCATCCCAGGATTTTTACAGTGTTCACGGTAAATTTGTGACAGTGTAGTATTTAAAGGCCAGGAAGGGAAAGTAAGAAAACAATTATCTCGAAAAAAAAAAAAAATAATAATAGAAGGAAATACAGACTCAAGGAAAGTTTGTGCAATTCGGTCACGCAGTTTAAATATTCCGTAAAGAAATTAATAACAAATTCTACGCCAAACAAATGATATATTTCAATTACTAAACTTTACTGGAATATAGCGTAATAGTTAAATATTGGTTATTGGATAAATTGTATGAAAAGTAGACACATACAGACTGAACAGCAAGATAAACGAGGAAGATAAAAGAACAATAAATAAAGAGAATGAAAAACCAAAATCTTTCAAGCTTTGGACAAATACTCTGTGGTAAAGGTTTAACTTTTTCATGCAGGGTTTACTGCATATTCGTAATATTTGTTCTTTAAAGAATTGCTCTAGGGCACACTAAGAAATGCAACCAAAACTTTCTGGGAACATAAATCAAAACCTTGTGAGTTCATAATTTTCCAATTCACCATAATTCTTGTGTGATATAATAAAGAATATAAATTTTCTTTTTCTGGACACATTATCTGGTATTAGATCAGTACTTTCTATGTACAATATTTGAGAAGTTTATTACTAACTAGGAATGGCGCTGGAAATTTGCACATTTTATTGCATCGCATATTTTTATTTAGCATGGGTCTTATTTTTCCTTTCTGTGTGTTCTCTATTGTTATCTATTCAGTTTTAGGTAATTTTACTGTTTTGATTTATTTTTTAATAGGAAATTTTTTTCCCCTTGGATTTGCATTAGGTGTTCTTTCGTAGTCCTATGGGAATGTTGATTAATTGCTTTATCTAATAGTTCTTTAGCAAGTCCATCATGCTTCGGTACATTATTATTATTATTATTATTATTATTATTATTATTATTATTATTATTATTATTATTATTATTGTTATAATTATTATTTTTATTATTATTATTATTAGTATTATTATTATTATTATTATTAATATTATTATTATTATTATTATTATTATTATTATTATTATTATTATTATCATTATTAGTTAAGGTACCATGCAAGATGGAAAAGTAGGATACTACCTGCCCACACCTCCAATGGTGAAAGGAAATAGAAAAATTTAAGAGTAAAAATTTTAATCTTTTATAGATAACTAATAATGGAATGATACATGATATATCAACTTTGAAGCGAGACTTTAATCAACCTGCTATAAAAAAAAAATTAAGAGTCTTTTACAGTAACTTTAAACTTTAGAAGTTCAACTGACTCAACCAGATTAGGAGGATCATTCTACAATTTTGTCACAGCGGGAGAGCTCTTATAGATAAGCTTTGTGATATTGAGCTTTATAAAAGAAATGATAAGACCGTTGCCAGTGACTGCATGATTCGGGAAAGATATAAATGTATGGAATTGTCTGAATTATAAAAAACAATCTAATGAAACATGCACAAATAACTAACAGATGGACGGTGCCATTAATTAGTATTCAGGCAAGGAAGAAGAATTCATAAGACCAACTTTTTTCAGCAAGATTTGTAAATGACAGTTTTGTTTAGTGAATCATAAGAGGAATTAAAAAAAAAAAAAGGATAGCAGAAGATTTGAATAGAAAAAGCAGACATGAAGAAATGAAAATGAATAAGAGTAAAACTAAAATAATGTTCAATAAAAATTTAGAGAAAACAAGTAAGAGTTACGGACGGGAATCAGATGATTGTCAACGAATATACGTACTTCATACAGATAGTAAACGCTACCCCAGGACACAGCACAGGTTAAAAAAAGGATAACCATAGGCTGGAGAGCATTTTGTAAATGAAATGATATTATGAAAAGGGAAATGCCACTTTCTCTGAAAAGAGAAGTATCTAATGAGATGTCCCGACCAGTATCAACTTACGCATCAGAAACTAAAAGCCTTACTAAAGCCTTAGAACATATATATATATATATATATATATATATATATATATATATATATATATATATATATATATATATATATACATAGATGTATATATATATATATATATATATATATATATATATATATATATATATATATATATATATATATATATATATATGTGTGTATATATGCATATATTTATACACATGTATAAATATGCATATGTATAAATATATATATATATATATATATATATATATATATATATATATATATATATATATATATATATATATATATGTGTGTGTGTGTGTGTGTGTGTGTGTCTATGTGTATATATATAGACATGTATATATATTTATATATATTGTATATTATATATATTAATTTATATATATATATATATATATATATATATATATATATATGTATATATATGTATATATATATATATATATATATATATATATATATATATATATATATATATGTATATATGTATATATATATATATATATATATATATATATATATATATATATATATATATATATATACTGTATTTTAAATATCCTGTTTTTGTTTTTATTAGACTTATATTAAAAAAGCTATAATTATGTTTGAAGTTAACTGTAATTGACTAAGACTAGATATAATTAACATACGAATAACATTTTACTTGAAAAATCTAATTAGGAAGGGCGGAGTCACATACAATTATATCACTTCTGGTAATAATATTGTTTTTTTATTGAAATACGATCGAGAAAGTTTGAAAATAATTTGTAATAATATTCCAGGAGGGTTGAAGAACATATTAATTCCTTACTTTTTGTTAACAAAATTCTTCGTGTTTTAATTTTGCATTAAGCATAGCCCTTGTTAAATTTTGTATAAAAAGAAATAAATGGAAATGAAATAACTCATATACATACAAGCAAATATACGCTCAAGGACTCATATCTATGCTAGTTTTGACGATATCTTCTCAGAATTCCCTCCAAGAATTGAATATTGAAGTAAATATTTCACAGTTAATAATGCTTCTAGCCTTTCTTATACAGTATTAGAAAAAAAAACCGTAATATTAGTCGGAAATTCTCCGTAAAAATATACTGTTCTCAGCCGTATTTTAGTAAAATATAGGCGGCCGTAATGCTACCCTACTTTGTTATTATCTTTCACGGGTTGGTGACCGTAATATCAATTCTTTACGTCAATATATCCGTTTTGAAACGGTAAAATTCCTTGAATAAATGTTACCAGGCAGACATTTACCGTTGTTTTTTATGCAATTTTTAAGTATATTATCAAATAGAATTTGTTAGAGGGAACTCATAGAGTTCCCTCCGTTCATCAATAAAGAATGTATGGGTTAAAGTTGTCCAAGTAGGCAACTAATACAAAATATTCTACTTGTAAACTTACTTACCTATATAATGTAATTGTTAAAGAACACTCAATATAATTAGACTAAAGTATATCATTTGGGAGTATATCGTATATCTTATTTGAATTTTGTCCATAAAATAAAAGGATTCGATAGCATTAGAATATATTTCTATAAGAATTATTTCCACCGGAGGATTCTGATGTATTTATAATACATATCTATCTATCTATCTATCTATCTATCTATCTGTCTATAATTAATTAATTAATTAATAGTTTATATGTATTATCTTTCAAATGTAATTTTCCCTTCTATTGGCACTAAAGTTCTACATTGTATTTTCATTATCAGAATCTATTTGAAAAGGTTCATATTAAATATAATATCAATATTGAAAAATTGTATTAATTTGCATTACGAAACCAGTTATGCAGACCTGTTTATTAATCAATTATAACATTTATTCGTGGTATGTTGATACTGTTTGTTTTACTCACATATTATTACAAATTATATAACCTAAATCTTAAAAAAAAATTACTTCTATCATATCATCATAATGCTATTTTAAAGCCATAAATATATATAATGCAACACTTTCTATTTACTTCCAAACATCTGATATAATGTTTGTATAAAATAACGTTTAATCTAAGGCCCCCCCCCCCCCCCCCCCACCATCTCTTGTTTAAGGTAACACTGGTCGGCCCCTAGCAATCGTTGTGTCTGCGTAATATCTTAATTGAAGATCCGATATCGTCCATATTCTAATTAAAAACAACCCCTCCTATCCTTTCCTTGGGAGCCCGTCATCATCAGGAAGTATCACTTGTGTATTAACATTCTTCTTACTTGGTTTTCAACCTCAAAGAAGGAAAGTAATACATACAACTACCCCATGCTGTATTCCAAGATAAATATTTACCTAATAGAAAATTTTTGCACCAAAAGCAAAATA
>NW_027168729.1:35000-50000 GCF_036898095.1 Palaemon carinicauda
GACTGTTGGTATAATTGGTGTTGCTTGTTTACTTTATTTTTGGTATAATAGGTAAGAACAGTAATGATTAAATGAGATGTCTTGGACGATTGCTTTTATTAGACTGACTGCATTAAGGGGCACTTGGTTTCTGATCATTATAGGAGGTGATTTATGCTATCACTAAGTATTGCTTCTCGTTGTTTATAATAGTAGTGAATGATAAAATCCGTTTATTAATTATCTTTGATTATAGTGCCCGTAATTTTTTTCTTTTTAGGCCGTAATTTTTCTTTTAATGATAGTAAATTAATTACACCCGGTTTATATCAGGTCTTGAATTAGATTGCTATGCAGGGTTTTGACGGTATGGGTAAAGACTCGGTCTGTATAAGGAATTCTCCTTATTGCGTTATGAAGCTGAATAGGACGTTGAGTATAAACTGGTCCGGAATGTGAGTGTTCTTAGATTCACGGGAATTACAGTTCGCCATTAGTTTGGATGGTGGTGATCGTTTTCCTATCTATCTATCTATCCAGCTAAATATATATATATATATATATATATATATATATATATATACATATATATATATATATATATATATATATATATATATATATATATATATATATATATATATATATATTATACTTTAATTTTTAGCCAAATACATACTGGCTATTCTGTATTTAATGCATTTATGATTATTGGGGCAAGCCATTCTTTTAAGAGTTTATGGACCCTTTAAACAAAGATTTTTGGGCTCAAGCCATGTCGTCCTGATGGAAGTTCCTATTGGGTAGCTTCCTAGGGTATATTACAACTACGGCGATATTCCCAGAGATTTTACCTTAAGGTACCAGAATTCTAACTCCTGGAGCGAATATCCCTCGTGAAAGGGATATCGCGACATATCAGAGGACGTATTCTTGACACGCCACATGGCAATCTGCACCCCGAACAGAGATTACGTATCGCAGGGGTCAATTGGCAAGAAACGAAATCGGGAAAGAAAAAGGGGGAGCCGCTCCCAAGGCTCCCTATCTCCCGTTTCGTAAGCGTGCCTAGCGCCAATCCTGGCGCCATCTGTATTCCTTTTTGCGTAGCTTAACAACTCGGTGTTTTTTCCTGTGTTTCTCGCAAATCTTGGATTTATTCTACTTTTCATGGCTTCTCCAACTTCGTCGGCCTCTGATAAGTTGAGTACCATGTCTTTTATGTATAAATGTAGGCTCTTGGTAATTTTTTAAGTGATTAGGTTTAATCTTGGTTACAAGAGCCGTAGCCTACCGGAGGCGTCATGGACGCTGTCGCTCGCTAGGTATAAGTTTAGTTAGCCAGAGCGACATTCCCGGTTGTTTTGCTTTAATAAATTTTAGCTATTTAGCGTTACATAGGATTTCCTTTCGTGCTTTAGTATTATTTTGGCGAAGTATTCGCCAATTCTGGCCTACGCTAGGCCATGTAGCCTAGTCGTTTGGTCCTAGTACTTCATGCATGATTTTGGTTTTTCCGAGTATATTAAAATTTTATTGAAGCTTTAGGCTGTTTTTTATACATTTAAGATTATGTTGAATATTTCCAAGATAGTATACGAGTGAGTTTTGGTGATTTAGGTAATCGATTCTCTTGGTGCCTAGGCTAAGTTGCTTATGGAGCCTTAGTATACTTTCTCATACTCCCCGGTTGCTTTCTTTTCTTCGGAGAAGGTATGCAATCCCTTTCCCTCTGTTTAAGCCTTAGGCTTATCCCTAAGTGGTTTATCTGAATAAATTTTCGATAAAACTATACTGGGGTGTTACTGTACCTTCTTGTTCCAGTAAGTCTGGTTTCAAAGAGGGACAGAACAACAGAGTTTTTAGTCTGAGTCTGTGTTTGTCTGGCTTGGGGTAGAGTCTCCCACGCTGGCCTGACACAGACATAGGAGGCTTAACCTTCTTAGGTCACTACCGAAGGTTTCTGTACAAGATGATTCCTTCTTTTGTGATCTACCAGACTAGTCCTTGTTGCTGTTCTCGGGGGAGGATAAGATTCTTAACCTGGGAGTAGCAACACCTTCCTTGCTTTGGTTCTCTGGGAGCTGGCAAGTATTGCTGGCCTCCCTCCTTGGATCTCCCTTAGGCTAAGATGAGTTTCTTGGCTGCGGGTGATCCTTCACTAAAGCAAGGTTGGTAGTACGCTCTTTTGTCCCTTCCCCCTCTATCTCCGTAATGGCCTAGCCATTACAGTACTGTTAGTCATTCTACATCTGGACCTAGAATAGGTTAGGATGTGGAATTGACTCAGTCCCTTGCCGGCCGGCAAGGGTCTTCTGCTTTGAGTGCTGCCCGGACCTCCCTTGGTCCCTCATCCATGCCTGCCTGTAGAGCCAGACGGCATTGGTCAGGAAGCCTGAATTAGATTCTCCCCTTCCTTATATGCACTCTTTCGGATTGCCGGGCTTGGAGGTAGTGTACACTCCTATCCCGGCATCCATTCTGTTATTCTTCTAGTGCTGTACCCGACCCGGCTGCCGGCCTATGAGGCCGGCCGCCGGGCAGTCGTAGTCCTCTGGTTCTTTTGCTGCCGGCTGGCATAGGTCGTGTACCTTTGCCGGCCGGCTAATGTCAGCCCTTGTTTGCCGGTCGCCAAGAGTGTGGCCGGCAGCCGGGTACTACCTTGTGTAGTTGCCGGCTGGCAGTCATTGCCGGCCGACATTGGCTGTTGCTGGCCGGCAGTTACTGCCGGCCGGCACTTGCATTTGAACCAGTGTTCTGCCGCCTTATAGCTGTTAAGTAGTATACTTTAAAGCTAGTTATGGTGTGTGCCGGCCGGCACATAACCTCCTATACTGTACCAGTATTCTTCAGTATAACATATACTGTAAGAAGAAAACTATAGTATAGGTTTTGGTACAGCACTGTGTGTTCTAACACTTTTGTGTTTTCTTGCACAGCCCTTTGCTGTTGCCCTACAGATAAGAAAGTGAGTTCTTTCTTGTCTATTATCCAGGATTTTAAAATCATTGCTTAGGTGTGAGCTCCACCTGTTTTCTCTGGAAACTTTGCATTAGTTATTCTAGAAGAGATTAACTATTCGATTCTATTATCTGGAAGGCTGCAACAATTGGTTGTGAAGGAAACACAAGTGTGTGTCTTTCCTTTCTGAATTGTTATGCTATACTATGCATATCCAGTGATACATAATTCACTTGATACTCATGGAAATTTCTTCTCTTTACAGAAGGACCCTCCGTAGTGCGGAGGTGTTTTCTGCAACGTCCGCAGCAAGAGCCTCTGCGGACATGAGTTTGGTAGGAGACACGCAGCATGCGCTGTCTCCAATGGTGATCTCCGGTATTGGGACCCTCAGGTATGTACTGTGTGCACTAACCTAATTACTGAGGCCTTTGATTCCCCTAGGATGGCGGAATCAAGGGATATAGCAAGGGAGAAGCTTCGTACCTGGGTAAGGGGCTTCCAGAAGAACACCTCTGGACCTTATCTTCCTAGTGAGAAGATGAGGGCGTATATTTTCCCTAAGGCATCAGCTGATGCAGTGATTCCCCAGCCTCAAGAGGAGATCCCCCAAGTTCAGATCCAGGTGGATGCTGAAGTCGCGGTCGCTATGCAAGACATCCAGTTAGATGACAGGATGTCTGACGTGGACGAGCGTCTGGAGGAAGACATCCTGGCAGAAGCCCAGGGTGAAGTTCAAGCCCCAGACGTTGTAGAGGAAGAGGTCGATGAGGTGTCGGCTACTCCGGTTCAGATCCCGGAGCCTATTCCCTCAACATTGGCTGGTCTCCCAGTAGAGCTGGGACAGGCCCTCTCCTCCATTGTTGGAATGATCCAACAAATGCAGAAGGAGAATCAGGAGAAGGCGGCTGCAATGGAACTGCGGATGCAGAGCCTTGCAGAATCACATGGGCCCCAGAAAAGACTCAATGTGAAAGACCTTCCCTTGTGCTCAGATGCTAAACCATGGAGGTATGCTGAGCACATGCCGATGACGACTGGAAAGATCGTCATCTCAGATAAGTTGGGCTCAGTTCCCCTAGAGGAGGTGGAATTCTGGCCCAGCAAGGCATCATATCCGGACTGTTATGTCCGGCTGAGGAAGGAACCAGCTTCAAAGGAGGAGACAGAGCCGAAGGAGGTCATAGTGATGGACCATACTAAGGCTCAAGCTCTGCTTTCATCCTCGTTGAAAGAGAGTGGCTTCTCTAACTCAAAGGTAGCTGCATTGAGCAAGAAGCTCCCTTCCTTTGTGTCCTCTCCTGCAAGAGCCTGCCCCTTTTTACAGAAAGGGTTTGCGGCTGTACTAAAAGCAGTCGAGGCCGGCAAGCCTTGCCCCTTCCTGGAGGAGTGTAAACCCTTGTCGCTGGCCCTGTCTATGGACCACAAAGACTGGAAGGACGTCCATCTTACGTTCTCAGTTGGGAAGTTGGAGGCTGATATCGCCGGACGTCAGTTCGGCGAGGACCTCCCTAAGCTGTCTGACTTTCTCTTGCGGAGAGAGTTCGAGACAAATGAAAGACTGGCTGCCTTAATGTCTCTTCAGACTACTCTTGAGACGATGGCAAGTGACCCCAAGGTCCATGAAATGTTCATGGTGGTGGCCAAGACTCATCTGGCCACAGTGACGAAGGACCTTTATGGCTTCGTCAAGGCGAGGAGAGCTTGTAGGGAGTTCGTGTTCACCTCGGCTACGGTGAGGCACGAGCCAAGGAAACTAATCTCCTCCAACATTTGGGGCAAAGACCTTTTCCCTACCGATTTGGTCAAAGAAGTAGTTGATAAGGCCGCCTTATAGAGTAGAAACCTTCTCCAGAAGTGGGGCCTGGCTATCAAAAGAAAGTCTTCCCCGGATGAGGGTCCTCAACCAAAGAGGAAGACTATGAGGACTAGGCTACCGTCTCGGCCAGCCAAGCCTTTTAGACAGCAACAGCAACTGCAATTGCCATTGCCTCCAGTGCCCCAGATCGTGGCACAAACCCCGACAACTTTTCAGTGGGTACCCCAGGCCGTATCGACACAGTCCACGGCATTCACCCCATCGTTCGAAGGGCAGTCTACTTCCTTTCGAGCAAAGCCTAGAGGAACAGCCAGAGGCTCGTCTAGGCGCCCCTCAAGGGGAAGGGGATTCAGGGGTGGTCGTGGTCAGGGAGGCAAGACCTCAGGACGGCAGTCCAAGTGGGATGATACCGGTAGGAGGGAGACTTCTGAAATTTCGGGATCGGTGGACCTTCGATCCCTGGGCCCACAGCCTACTCAAGAATGGACTGGGCTGGAGCTGGTACACCACTCCAACCCCGTGCCTTCGGTTTTCTAACACTCCACCCCCGTTCTGGAGGAGTACGTTCAAGAACTGTTGGAGAAAAATGTGATCCGAAAGGTGAAGTCCATCAAATTCCAAGGGAGGCTGTTTTGTGTTCCCAAGAAAGACTCGGAAAAGCTCAGAGTCATTCTGGACTTGTCGCCACTCAACAAGTTCATAGTGAATTGCAAATTCAAGATGCTAACACTGCAACACATATGGACCTTACTGCCCAAGAGGGCATTTTCCATCTCTATAGACTTGTCAGACCCCTATTGGCACATTCCAATCAACCGTCGACTCTCCCCCTACCTAGTGTTCAGGCTACAACGAAGACTATACGCCTTCAGAGCCATGCCATTCGGGCTAAACATAGCCCCAAGGATTTTTACGAAGCTTGCGAGCGTAGCTCTCAAACAATTACGCCTAAAGGGAATTCAGGTAGTAGCCTACCTGGACGACTGGTTGGTGTGGGCAGCATCCGAGACAGAATGCTTGCAAGCTTTCAGTCAAGTGATCCAGTTCCTAGAGTACCTAGGTTTCAAGATCAACAGAAAAAAGTCTCGACTTTCTCCATCTCAAAAGTTCCAGTGGCTGGGAATCCACTGGGACCTTAAGTCACACCGTTTCTCCATCCCGGCCAAGAAAAGGAAGGAGATAGCGGGTTCTGTCAAGAGACTTCTAGATTCCGAAAGGATATCAAGACGCGAACAGGAGAGGGTACTGGGCTCTCTCCAGTTTGCTTCGGTGACAGACCCAGTGCTAAGAGCACAGCTAAAGGATGCAACCGGAGTTTGGAGAAGTTATGCATCAAACGCGCGAAGAGATCTGAGAAGACTAGTTCCGCTTCGGCTACGTACTCTTCTCAGGCCTTGGTCCCAAGCCAGACATCTAAAGAAGTCGGTTCTTCTTCAGCCACCTCCCCCGTCGGTGACGATTCACTCAGACGCCTCGAAGGAGGGATGGGGAGGTCACTCTTATCGGAAAAAAGTCCAGGGGACTTGGTCCAAGCTATTCAAGACCTTTCACATAAACTTTCTAGAAGCTATAGCAGTGCTCCTTACCTTAAAGAAAGTTTCCCCGCGTCACTCGATCCACATAAGGTTGGTGATGGACAGCGAGGTAGTTGTGAGATGCTTGAATCGACAAGGATCGAGGTCACCACCTCTCAACCAGGTGATGTTGGCCATCTTCCGATTGGCGGAAAAGAAGAAGTGGTACCTGTCGGCAGTTTACCTTCAAGGAGTCCGCAATGTGACAGCGGACGCTCTATCCAGGTTCACACCGATAGAGTTGGAATGGTCCTTAGACGCAGGATCATTCTCCTTCATTCTGAATAAAGTCCCAGAAATGCAGATAGACCTCTTTGCGACGAAAGACAACAAGAAGTTGCCCCTGTACGTGTCCCCGTACGGGGACCCCTTAGCGGAAGCAGTGGACGCGATGTCCCTCGACTGGAACAGATGGTCCAGGATTTATCTGTTCCCTCCTCACAACCTTCTGTTGAGGGTCCTCAACAAACTGAGATCCTTCAAGGGGGTAGCGGCAATAGTGGCCCACAAGTGGCCGAACAGCGTGTGGTTCCCCCTGGCATTGGAACTACAGCTGAAGTTTGTACCGCTACCAGATCCAGTTCTGACCTAGCGAGTCCAGAAGTCGACTGTCTGCGCTTCATTACAGAAAACCCGGACCCTGCAGCTCATGATTATCTCTCCCTAGCGGTGAGAAAGCATTTCGGGATTTCGAAAGCCAGCATAGACTTCCTTGAGGAATATAAGTACAAATCTACTAGAAGGCAATATGAGTCATCTTGGAGAAAATGGGTGGCCTTTATCAAGGCGAAGAATCCGCAGGAGATCTCGACAGACTTCTGCTTATCTTTCTTCATCCACCTCCATGGTCAAGGATTGGCAGCTAACACGATTTCGGCATGTAAGTCTGCTTTGACAAGACCCATTCTATATGCCTTCCAGGTTGACCTAGGTAACGAGATCTTTAATAAAGTTCCGAAAGCCTGCGCTAGGCTCAGACCTTCAGCACCTCCAAAGGCCATTTCATGGTCTTTAGACAAAGTTCTTCATTTCGCTTCTCTGTTGAGCAATGAAAAGTGTGCGTTAAAGGATTTGACACAAAAAGTTATTTTCCCATTTGCACTCGCATCCGGGGCGAGGGTTAGTGAGATTGTAGCCCTCTCGAGAGAGGCAGGTCGTGTTCAGTTCCTGGATAGGGGAGAACTGAACCTGTTTCCGGATCCTACGTTTCTCGCCAAGAATGAGTTACCCACCAACAGGTGGGGTCCCTGGAGAATCTGCCCTCTGAAGGAAGATGCATCTCTATGTCCAGTAGAATGCCTAAAGGTCTATCTTCATAGAACTTCAGACTTCAAGGGTGGTCAACTATTCAGGGGAGAAACATCAGGCTCAAATTTATCTCTGAATCAACTCAGAGCGAAATCACATATTTTATTCGCAGAGCGGACCCTGACAGTACACCCGCAGGTCACGATCCGAGGAAAGTTGCCTCATCCTTAAATTTCTTTAATTGTATGGATTTTTAACATCTCCGTTCCTACACTGGCTGGAAGTCTTCCAGAGTGTTCTTTCGCCACTATGCGAAGCAAGTAGAGGAACTAAAGAGATCTGTGGTAGCAGTGGGTCGCGTCGTTAACCCTACTGTTTAACTCTGCTAGGAACAGTGGTTTTAATTGGGACGATTAATTCCAGGGTGAGTGTGTAGTTACATACTGTACTACAAACTAAGTGAGGGCACTGAGTTGCCCATGTAGACTGTTCCATTTCCAAAGGTGAATCTAGCATAAGTGCAGACATGTGTTCCGAGCGTTTCTAACGCTAATGTCATTGATTTGTAATACAGACTTTTATGACTTTGATACCTCGGTATCTTAAAAGTGGCATTTAATGTTTTTTCTTTCAGATAAACAAGTTTTGTTTACTATCATACTTATGCTTAAAGTTTTGGGTTATCCTCTTCTATATATATATATATATATATATATATATATATATATATATATATATATATATATATATATATATATATATATATATATATATATATATATATATATATATATATATATATATATATATATACATATATATATATATATATATATATATATATATATATATATATATATATATATATATATATATATATATATATATATATATATATATATATATATATATATATATATATAATTGTGGTTAACCTGTCTGTTTATTATCTGTCAATAAACTTGTTCTTGAGAACCTTGCGTCTCCTTCACCTGTGTCAATTTATTGGTATAATTGAGCATTCATTCTATGTACCTTATCTGGGATAATTCTAATAGAATTGTTCCTTTATGCAAGGTATGTTGCATTGGTTTATGCTTTCCCTTAACGGGAGGACTCCGTCCCATAAGGGGACGATGGCGGTTTTACTAGTTTCCTCCTATGCGGATATAAACCTTTGTCCAATACAAGTATTGTGCGGAGAACTGGTTGATATTTCATATTGACGCAGTGGTTCTTTAAAAACTATGCTTTACTTAATATAGGGTGAGACCACTATATTAGCTTGCCTGTTATTCATACATAGGTATATGTACTCTTCGAGACTTTTCCAGAGTCTAGTAGGACTCTTCCCTGTAGGGGGCAGGAAGCTCTAACATGGTTTATAGTTAGTTGAAAAGATGTAAAACGGTAACATCTTAGGTCTCTAGGTCTAGTCGACCGGGAAAAATTACCTCAGGGGAGTACGGCACGATCTGAGAATCCACAGATAAAGTAATGCTCTGGTATACTTCCATCAGGACGACATGGCTTGAGCCCAAAAAACGGATTTCGAGCGAAGCGAAAAATCTATTTTTGGGTGAGATGGCCATGTCGTCCTGATGGACCCGGCCTTCCCTTTCTAAGAAAGGGCTGTTTGACCCCTCCCTACATACAGTATCTGTAGCACCTCGTGTACGCTACAAGGAATACAGATGGCGCCAGGATTGGCGCCAGGCACGCTTACGAAACGGGAGATAGGGAGCCTTGGGAGCGGCTCCCCCTTTTTCTTTCCCAATTTCGTTTCTTGCCAATTGACCCCTGCGATACGTAATCTCTGTTCGGGGTGCAGATTGCCATGTGGCGTGTCAAGAATACGTCCTCTGATATGTCGCGATATCCCTTTCACGAGGGATATTCGCTCCAGGAGTTAGAATTCTGGTACCTTAAGGTAAAATCTCTGGGAATATCGCCGTAGTTGTAATATACCCTAGGAAGCTACCCAATAGGAACTTCCATCAGGACGACATGGCCATCTCACCCAAAAATAGATTTTTCGCTTCGCTCAAAATCCGTTTTTTATGGGAAACCACAGAAGGAAACCCGAATTTTAGGGAGGGGGAATGCCCAAACTTTCATTTCTTTTATTGTTTATTTTCAGATTGCTTTAACACTTTTGGTTCTTTTAAACTCAGGATTTTAGTAACATATGAATACTTCTCATTTGAAACAACATCGATTTTAAATGACTCGTGTTTTTCTCTTCTAAGTATAATCACCAACTATACATAAATCGAAGAACTTCCGAAGAGAGTTTACCACTATCAACGAGCTGGCGATCTGCCAGAAAACTAAATCGTTATATGCTTCTTTCTCGCAGACTTATCATTGCATATATATATATATATATATATATATATATATATATATATATATATATATATATATATATATATATATATATATATATATATATATATATATATATATATATATATATATATATATATATATATATATATATATATATATATATATATATAATGTCCCTGATCCAACATTAATCGTACACATATATTTTTTGTCCTATCCTTTTTACCATCTCCCATTTACTCAATGTATGACGATAGTGGAAAGACATTGAAAGGAAACAACACACTAATGTTGTACACCAATTTTGATACATAACAAGCCACTATGCAATGGAGCCGTTAGATGACTGAGAAACGGGTCGAATGTAACTAACTTTATTTGGACGGAACATGATTTTATACACAACTTATTCCAGTCAAGAACAGCTAAAAAATTCAAACACAGTGATGCAAGAACATACAGAAAAGAACAACAATAACATCAATATAGTGAAAACTGAAATACCGTTACAGTATACGAGCGAGTGTGATATGTGTGAGGTACATGGCTCCCCTTCTAAAAAGACACACATGTAGGATAGTTCGCCCTGCTCTTGAGAGGCATACTGTAGGCTAGTCATCTGACTAGAGGTATTCATGCGTATGGCTATAAATGGAGACCCATTATTATTTACCACACATTTTGAAGAGGAATTCTTTCAGCGTGTGACGTATCACAAGGAAAGGGAACGTTAACCGGGCCTTACTAGTATCGTTGTGCAGGAAAACATTCATTGATAAGTACAGAACTTTCGGTAGGTGTTGCATAACTTCGGGCTTGTAAATCTGGCGGCATGCAGTAAATTTTTCCACAACGTGACGAAGGCGCTGGAGATTGTCGGAGGAGGTTGCATATGAAAAAAGTTCGGTAGGGATGACCACTGGGTTGCCATATACCATTTCAGGCCGTATTTAGAATTGGACTTCAGTCCAAGGAGGACTCAGGGAAGATGGGTAAATCAGTTCGAGTCCTTGCACTAGGTCATCAAAGCAGCTTTGAGTGTAAGATGAAAATGTTCAACCATTCCGTTGGCAGCAGGGTTATTGGTGATTGTCTGATGTAAGGTGATTCTTAGGAGTTCACTGATGATGTACACAATTGAGAGGGAGAAAGAGGTAACCCTATCAGAAGTAATATGCTCAGAGATACCAAATCTCGCCACCCATCCTGAGATTGAGACAGATATACATGAAGCGGACATTTCAGTCTCCATAGGAATAGCTTCAGGCCAAGTAGAGCGGTCGATGATGGTAAACAGGTAACAATATCCTTGTGTTATGAGTAGGGGATCTACAACATCGACGTTAATGTAGTCAAAGCGCCTCTGAGGCTAAGGAAAGGTACTTACTCCTAAATCCGTGTGTCAATGTACTTTTGAGGTTTGAAATGAAATACAAGTGCTGTCCCAATCCTTAGCATCCTTAGTAATGCCATGCCAAATGAACTTTGTTTCCATTAGCTAGGCAGTAGAATTGCACGAGGGATGTGGAAGGCCTTGAATAAAATCAAACACCTGCCAGCGCATGGGACAACTTATCCACAGTCTAGGTCTACCAGTAATGACGTCACTGAGGAGGGAGGCATTGAAATCGTCAAGAGGGATGTAATCCAAACGGAGGGATGTGCAGGATGTCCTACAAGCTTGGTGCTCTGGATCCTTTCGTTGAACTTATGCCAAGGCGTTGTAATCCAGTCCCAGGTTATTGCAGGCCACTGTCTTTCTAGACATGTCTTCAGCAACAGAATTCATTTCCCTAGAGATGTGTTAAAGGATACATTTGTATTCACCAGGCACGGGACTGACGAGTAAAGGCGTGCACCAGAGGCATGTGGTCTCTGCGAATGACGAAGGGTGTACCTTTCAAGAAGTGGCGACAGTGACGGAAGACCAAGTCTACCACCAGCAATTCACGGTCGAAGGTGAGGTAGCCGGATTCTGTCTTCAACATTTTTCTACTAAAGACAACCAATGGGAGGGGCGAGCAGTTGACCACCTGCTCGAGGACTGCCCCAATAGTGACGTCGCTAGATTCGGTGGAGAAAAAGAGAAGTGCATGTGACACGGGAAAAGTGAGATCAGCAGTGGTCGATAGCTCATTCTTTGCACTGCAGAAGACTGCTTCTTGAAAAGGAGCCCAATTCAGGTCTTTCGACTGGCCCTTGAGGGAGACGTGAAGGGGGCAAGAGTAGGGGTAATGGCTGACAGGAAACACTGATAATAGTTAACCTTACCAAGGAATTCTTGCAATGCTTTGATGGTTGAGGGAAGTTCTGAACCGTTGCTATTTTCTTGAAAAGGGGATGGACTTCTTATGCGGTGCCCTAAGAACGATATTTCATTGGCACCAAAGGTACACTTGTCGGCCCGGACTGCAAGGCCATTCTGTTGTAGGCAGTCAAGCATGATGCGTAGATGACAGAGTTGTTCCTCTTTGGAGGAAGAGAATACAAGTATGTTGTCCACATAACATACAGAGAAGGGGAGGTCCCCTAAAATGCCGTCCATGAGACGTTGAAAAGTGGCCACAGTATTATGAAGGCAAAACAATAGCAACTGAAGGTGTATGTACTGAAGGAGGTGGTGATGGCGGTTTCAGGAATGTCCTCTGGGTTCATGAGCACCTGATAATAACCCTTCAGGAGGTTCAGCGGGGAAAAAATTTTCGCTTTTAGCAAGTAAAATATTACGCCGGCGATGTTTGGGAGCGGGTAGTGATCTAGTTGTCTGCACGTTCAGGTGCCTGTAATTCCCACACATAAGCAAAGAGCCATCTTTCTTCAGGATGATGTGTATCGGCTGGAGGCCTTTTGACAGAAGACCATTTTTTATATTACGATGAACCTTCGTTTAGCATCTGCCAAATGATCCGGTGCCAAGCACATGAATCTGATGAACAATGGGACCCCTTCATCTTGATATAGGGGATAAATACCGTATTTGGCGGGAGCCATGAGCATTTAATGAGGTTCTGGATACAAAACTTCTGGGTATGATGTGAGGAGGTGCTCTTAGGCCTCCGTGGGTGCACTGATGTGAAGGTCAAGATCGGAAGAGGCGGGCCGGAGAGGCGCCGAGGAGTATGAATCTGTGTTGACTAACCGTTGGTGAGCTACATTGACTATGAGTCACAAGTGTGGGAGGAGATTTGCATTGAGGATTGGCAATGTGACGTCAGCAACAAGAAACTTTGAAATAAATTTGGCACTTTCAGAAGATAATGTGAGGGTTTCATAACCATGGGTGGGTATCACAGATACATTGTGTCCTGGAGAGTGGCCTTGGTAAAAGATAATGGCAAGCACCCTTATCTATCAAAAATTGCACGCCTATACCTACATCATGTGTAAAGAAAAGATTAGTGACAGGAGAGGCCACCACCGCAACCGATGGCCTACTTACACGTTTTTTGCCCACTGACAGCTCTTCATACATATCTTCGCAGCATCTCCAATTTTAGAGTGGTAGTAGGATAATTGTGGCTCATGGGCACTAGTAAAAGGCTGGAGAGGTTGTTGGTCGGGTATAAGCGAGGGGTGATATATGTGGATAATGGACGGCATTGTCACCACTCCGGCACATTACAAGATGGGTGTCTGTGTCCTACCGCATTCATGTCAGGATCAGTTGATGTTAAATAGTTGTCCGATTTATCAGGAGTGGTGGCGTTGATGGAAGTCAAGGGGGTGTTGAAGTGGCTATCCATAAGGCCATCAACTTTGGTTATCCGGACCTTCAGGGGCAAAATATTTACATCGGGGATAGCAGCACGTGCAGGTTCATATAGGCACCCTACCCAAAGGGCACTCAGTGGATTCATTTCATGATGAGAGCTGTCTGCGGCAGGCTGCAGACGAGTTATACTGGTCATTTCTTGAAGGGTTAGCAAAGTCTTTTGATTCCTCAATGCTTTTTAAGAGAGCTGAAAAAGTTTTCCTATGTAGGCAGCCACAGATGACGACTACTGCTCCAGGAAGTATGATTTGAAGACGTTGTACGTTATTGGGGTGTCTTCTTGCTCGCCCAGCTAATCAGATATTTCCGGGAAAGTGTCCCCGGGGATAGCCGCAAGAACGTAATCTGCTTTGGAGCTTTACTGAGTCATGCACCTGATGTGAAACTGGACTTCAACATGCTGGAACTCTGTGAACACTTCCCCACTGGTAAACAAAAGGTAATTTCAGTGATGAAGCGTTGATAGTAGAGTCAGTGTCAGAAGGCAGCATCATCAAACAGTGAGACACAGCAGTGAGGAGGAAGGCGGGAGGGAGGTGGGCACTCCGCTGGTCACTGATGTGCAAGTGAGCCGTTCGGAGGTGACTGAGAGATGAGACGGGTATATATAAAACTCATTCCAGTCAAGAACGGCATGACAATTGCAGCAACATACAGGCATGAACAGGTTATCAGTGCAAGGGGAGAGTGATAACGACAATGTACAATTAACAGAAATACCGTTACAGTGTACCAGCATGTGTGATACACGTGCTGTAAACCACTCTCTTGCCACCATAATGTAACATAGCCTTCACTTCCATAACGAAACCTTCTATTTTTTCTCCATGCCAGACTTTCAGAAATTCGAGATATACTGGTTGAAAATAAAATATTTATTATTGTTATTATCATTATCATTATACCTTAGTCACATTTATTTTCTATATTGGTATTATCATTCCTACCAATAACAGTATCATCATTACTCTTGTTATCTTTTTATTGCTATTTTCATCATGATTATTACTACGATAATTAATGATACTATTATCAATAATATTATTATTATAATTGCTGTTTCTATTTTTATCATCATCGTGGCCTCACTATGCGATGGACATATATATTCCAAAGAACATATTTTCAAAAGATTTCGATAACCATACATCCTTTAGTCAGGTCTGAATAAGAAAATCATTGTAATAATGGTACAAATGGGCAATAGCAGGAAAATTAAAGAAATTGTACCGTTTTTTTTTCCAAAAAAGGCAACTCCCACTTAATTGCTCTATCGTGAAATAGAGAAGGAATGT
>NW_027168729.1:57500-58682 GCF_036898095.1 Palaemon carinicauda
ACCGTATATGTTTCCTTGTCTGGGGAAATCAATAGTGTCCTGTCAAACTGGATATTACTGGATTTGAGTGATTCGTCATGAAAGTCGGAAATGGTGATATCCTGTAAGATTGCCAGGCATCAGAAGATTCAAAGGGAATTGTAATCCTAATCTTGTTATTTTCAACGCTTACTGTAATTAGGCTGTAATAAAATTCTATCCTACGTTCGCCTAACAAAGGAACATAGCCTAGTTTATCCCTTCCGTTCTCCAGAACTAACTTTAAGTAATTTATAGGCAACAAATTGGGCGACAGTACACCTTTAGTTGCTAACGTGATAGCTTCTACATAATCCTTGGATTTCTCAATGAACTGTGCAATTCTGTTATGTATGTGATCTATCTTTGAATCATAATACGTTAACGTTGCCAACAAATCCTGTACTTCCATAATCTGAATGATATTATTTGAAAGTTCATTTACTAAATCCATAATTTGATTGATTGAAGCTAACTGATTCCTTAGTTCTGACATAATCAATTCATCTTCATGAGTCAAGAACTCAATTTTCTTATTTTGATTACTAATCTTAAGACGATTGGAAATTCCTAAACCTAAACTTGCAATAGACCCAAAGATGTTTAATGCAGCAAAAATAAACGGATTTCGTCTTTCTTTACGTTTGTGTCCTACAGTCCACATCAAAAGGTCACAAGCCAAAGATTCTGCCTCGTAAGTCTTATTTTGCAAGTCATCAGATAGCATCTCTGCAACATTTAGTGTCGATCCAAGCGAACTCTCTCTAGTCAAATGAAAATGTCTTCTATGCAACTCATCTATTGAGACAGAAAACCTTGAAATGGCGGTTTTTAAGCAAGTGACATCATTCTCTGGAAGAAAAATTGCTTGCATATTCACTACTACAACTACGTTGCTCGATGTAATAAAAACGTCTTCTTGTCTTTCAACTATAGTGCCATAGTTAAAATCTATACTTTTAGTTTTAGATCTCATCCCACACGAGAAAAATGTCTGAGCGAACAATATCACTCCCGATAACAAAAAATTCATCTTGGAAACCTGTAACGAGAAAAATATAGGTAATTACTCCTGTAATAAGAAGAAAACTTTTAATCAAACAAATAAAAGAATTTTCCTCACTCCTTTCCCTCTCTTTTTTTTTTTTTTTAATTTCTTATGTG
>NW_027168731.1:0-12500 GCF_036898095.1 Palaemon carinicauda
AGCGTAGAGATATATTGTTATTGGTCCAATAACTCATATTCTTCACGGGTCTTTGACCTTCCGTGGCATCGGTAATATTGAATCTAAAAGTCTGACACACGAAACAATTAAAACGAACGATCCGGACCGTCATCCACGTCACTTCAATTTAAAAGAAATTATGCCTTCCAGCCTTTTAAGTCTTTGCCGATACGATGACATACTTTGACGTGGTCCGTTCGTGTAACCAGATGTGGTGTATAGAAAATTTATTTATCTTTCTAATGCCAATTTCTTTATATATTCGTTCCTCTGTTAGTTATGATATGAAACGTCAACATAAGTCGACGAGTGACGTCACTGCTTCTTGCCGAGAGTCACGAGCCCGGCAACGATTTTATTACGGCCGGGGTCGCCAGATTGTTAAGAATTGGAATACGTTTATTTTTTCAAGTTCAATATACTTATGTTTCAATTTTAGTTCACCTAGATTTACATTTGTTATAGGTAGTAGGTTGGCCAGGGCACCATCCGCCCGTTGAGATACTACCCGCTAGAGAGTTATGGGGTCCTTTGACTGGCCAGACAGTACTACATTGGATCCGTCTCTCTGATTAAGGTTCACTTTCCCTTTGCCTACACTTACACTGAATAGTCTGGCTTATTCTTTACAGATTCTCCTCTGTCCTCTTACACCTGACAACACTGAGATTACCAAAACAATTTTCTTCACCTAAGTGGCCACTTTCTTCTTGGTAAGGGTAAAAGGGACTCTTTAACTACGGTAAGCAGCTCTTCTAGGAGGACACTCCAAAATCAAACCATTGTTCTCTAGTCTTGGGTAGTGCCATAGCCTTTGTACCATGATCTTCCACTGTCTTGGGTTTAGAGTTCTCTTGCTTGAGGGTACACTCGGGCACACTGTTCTATCTAGTTTCTCTTCTTTTGTTTTGTTGAAGTTTTTATAGTTTATTTAGGAAATATTTATTTCATTGTTTTACTGTTCTTAAAATATTTTATTTTCCTCGTTTCCTTTCCTCACTGGGCTATTTTCCCTGTTGGGGCCCCTGGCCTTATAGCATCCTGCTTTTCCAACTAGGGTTGTAGCTTAGCATTTGATAATAATAATAATAATAATAATAATAATAATAATAATAATAATAATAAAGGTCTCTTGTTTACCCAATATGAATAGAAGTGCAAATATTTTCCTTAAGTGAATATGGGTCTGCTTCTATGCAAGGTGACACCTGGATATAACTTTTAATAGTTAGTATTGGCTTATTTACTTTAATGAGACTTGAGAGAATTAAAGACTTACCATAGAGATAAAACGAGCCATTTAACCATCTCTTGAACTCTTGAGATGTGTAAAAACAGCAACAAACAGACAAACACAGACAAAAATATGCAATCAAATGCACAAACAAAGCAGGAAAAGCCAGCAAAGGATATGCAATACAAATACGCAATACAAATCCATCCAGGAACTTCACTCCAGAATTATTTTCGATATTTTCATGCCGACCTGTGAATGACTTCAAAGAGAAAACGGCGTATTTGGCTAGGGATCATTTTTCAATAGCGAAGCTTTACTTTTTGTCACTTCAAAATGCTTTTACATCAAATTGGTTCCATTTGCAAAAAAAAAAAAAAAAAAAAAAAAAAAAAAAAAAAAAAAAAAAAAAAAGGCGTTATATTGGGGAAGTAAATAAAATACATATATGAAGGGATACGTAGGGATCCCCTAACGTGGTGAAAAGGGTTTGTGTATGGCAGTGACCAGCGGCGATGCACTAGTCAGGGCCACCCATACTAGCTTGGTTTGCTATGTAATAGGACTATTCTCCCATATCACTAATCCGTAGTGGCCAGCGTGGTGATGATGAAAATGGCCAAAACCGAGACATAACCCAGATAAATCTGAGGCCTTTGTCCTGCAGTCGACTTGAAATAACTGAATTTGCTGTTATACGTAAGAAAATGCACTAATAAATGACCTCAAACCATGAAAAATACCAATTTATTTTATTACCTCTCATTGAAAAAACACAAAAGAGACCATTGCTCCGATACCAATGGTTCTCACGACCATGAAACTAAAATACTCTCTTATTGATGACCTAACCTAACCTAACCTCCTTTCGCAAAAAAAAAAAAAAAAAAAAAAAAGAAGTCCAAAATAAAAGGGTCAAATTTCACTAGCCTGATTACAACCAACCTAACCTAATCCAACCAACCAAACCAACCTAACCTAACCTAACCTAACCTACCCTAACCTAGCCTAATTCAACCAACCAAACCAACCTAGGCTATTAAAAAAAGCCAAAAAAAAATAAATAAAAAAGGCCAAACTTTTTTCACCGCCCCGAACCTAATTCAACCAATTCAACCAATTCCACCAATCCAACAAAACCAGCACCTAACCTAACCTAACCTCAACCAATCCAACCTAGCCAAATTTTCTCACCGAATCGAACCTAACCTAACCTAACCTAACCTCAACCAATCCAACCTAGCCAAATTTCTAGCCGAATTTTATCACGGAACCTAACCTAACCTAACTTAACCTAACCTAACTTAACCTAACCTAACTTAACCTAACCTAACCTAGGTGCCACAGCAACCCCTACGAGGTGCTGCAGATACAGTACTTTCGGGAGGGATCCTGTCAAGCCCTTTTCATGAAAAGGAGGGCGGGTCCATCAGGACGACATGGCTATCACCCAAAAATATTATTAGCTGTATAATAATTATCATTAAACACACAATATACAGAATATACAGTGGCTACACCACCACAAAAACACCCCATTACCAATTAACACATAAGAGTAAACATAACAGAAACTTTAACCCGTTTACCCCCCAAAGGACGTACTGGTACGTTCCACAAAACCCATCCCTTTACCCCCATGGACGTACCGGTACGTCCTTGCAAAAAAATGCTTTTTGAGAAAATTCAGGCATTTTCCAAGAGAATGAGACCAACCTGACCTCTATGACAAAAATTAAGGCTGTTAGAGCAATTTAAAAAAAATATACTGCTAAATGTGCTGGGGAAAAAATAACCCCCTGGGGATTAAGGGTTGGAAATTTCCAAAAAACCCGGGGGTAAAAGGGTTAAGAAGAATAAAAATGAAAACAACAACAACAACAACCACAACAACAACAACAACAACAGGTTTTCAAGAGATAACAATTACTGAAATTGATTTGATATTGAAATTCTTTTGAGAGAAACAGGGCCAAAGATGTTTGTAAACATTGCAAAGGCGTTGAAAGTGCGTGGCTGAATGTTCCTGACATTCTCTTTCTTACTCCTAACCCTTTCTTTCTAACACTTCTGCTACAAAGACAAGCCACAGTGAATAAGGCAAATAGATTCTTCTTGAGCAAGCTTCCATTTTTCTATTGATTTAAGTCCTCTGTTTTAGTTTGTTAATTCTCTTATTATTTGATCTGGGATTATTTTGTTTATACCACGTCGCAATAGTATAAATAACTAGTGTACACGACCCGTCAGATATGATGGCTAAATATCTATATAGATATGCACACACAGAGATTCAACCCTTCCCACCCACTCCCGCTTCACTAACTACAACATGGCAGTTGTGGTTTGCTAGTTTACCTCTCGTAGTACCCCGTCTTACCAGGGTATGGCTAGTCACTCGCCCCCTACACGAGGGGGCAGTAAGAGAGACTGAGTAGATATACGTGACTGGAAAAGAAGGTAATATATATATATATTATATATATATATATATATATATATGCATTTATATATATATATATATATATATATATATATATATATTATATATATATATATATATAAACTGTATATATATATATACATATATATATATATATATATATATGCATTTATATATATATATATATATATATATATATATATATATATATATATATATATATATATATATATATATATATATAAACTGTATATATATATATATATATATATATATATATATATATATATATATATATACATAACCAGACTTTTGCTCTTTATTACATGAAAGAGATGATAATAATCAGTATTACTAGCTGAATAATAATTATCATTATTGGAACACACAATATACAACAACAACAACAACAACAACAACAGGTTTCAAGAGATAAGAGAATGATAATAATCACTGAAATTGGTTTGCTATTGAAATTCTTTTGAGAGAAACAGGGCCAAAGATGTTTGTAAACATTGCAAGGGTGTTGAAAACACCGTGGTTGAATGTTCCTAAACATTCCCTAATTGTTAACACTGTGGAAGCTGTGAATGTTTGTAAACATTATAAAGGGATATTCTTATTTGTTGCAATGTTATGGCCATAAATGTTTGTAAATGATGCAAATGTGATGGATGTTTATCAACATTAAAGGGGTCACCAGTCGTAAATACCACGAAGGCTATAAATGTTTATAAACATTTTGGTGGTCGGAACTGTTTATAAACATTACGAAGGTAGCTAATGTTTGTGAACATTAGGGAGTTTATACATATTTGCAAGCATCAAGAGTTATAAATGTTTGCAAACATCACAGCGGTTCGAAATGTTTGTAAACACCAAGAAGGGTATAAATGTTTGAAAACCTCAAGATGCGCATGAATGTTTGCAAACGCAAAGAAGATATAAATGTTTGCAAACATCAAAGGGTATAAATACTTGTAAACATGAAGGTTAAAAACGTTTGCGAAAAGGACAAAATGAAATAAATGTTTGTAAGAATTATGAAATGGAAAAACATCTGTCAGGATGTTTGTTAACATTGACATCTTCTTGCGCATCTCCCACACTAATGTTTATAAACATTACATGGGTGATACACTGAATATTAATGTGATGTTTATAAACATTTAAAAAGACATAAAAATTTTCAAACATTGAAGCTCAATGCTCATGAACAAAATGATATAATGCTCCACTGAATTTCAGTAAACATTGACACAAAAAAAACATTGCAAACATTGCAAATCAAACATTCAAAACAGAGGACTTATTTCATCTGCTTCCCATACTGCTGAAAAAGCAGCAGAAGCAGAAATCTGCTTTTAATACAGACAAAAAACTAAAGCGGAGAAAACTGATCAGCGAAAACTTTTTTAATCGCAAAATGGTTCAACAATTCTTGACCCCTCTTCTCTCTCTCTCTCTCTCTCTCTCTCTCTCTCTCTCTCTCTCTCTCTCTCTCTCTCTCTCTCTCTCTCTCTCTCTCTCCGTGTTGAGGAATGATATTAAACCATTCATTCTCTGCCTTTTTTCTCTTCACGTGTTACTATTTCTGTCTCAATATTTCATATAAGTCATTGATTAGATTGAATCTCTCTCTCTCTCTCTCCTCTCTCTCTCTCTCCTCTCTCTCTCTCTCTCTCTCTCTCTCTCTCTCTCTCTCGTGTTGAGGAATGATATTAAACCATTCATTCTCTGCCTTTTTTCTCTTCACGTGGTTACTATTTCTGTCTCAATATTTCATATAAGTCATTGATTAGATTGAATCTCTCTCTCTCTCTCTCTCTCTCCTCTCTCCCTCTCTCTCTCTCTCTCTCTCTCTCTCTCTCATGTTGAGGAATGGTATCAAACCATTCATTCTCTGCCTTTTTTTCTCTTTACGTGTTACTATTTCTCTGTCTCAATACTTCATAAATCTCCTGGAATGAAATTGAAGCTCTCTCTCTCTCTCTCTCTCTCTCTCTCTCTCTCTCTCTCTCTCTGGAAAATAGATAAAAAAGGGACCTTAACCCCACCTCCCATAAACCCTAGACCCCAATTCAAAATAATGTCTGGAAAGAAGACAGAAAACTCTCTCTCTTCTCTCTCTCTCTCTCTCTCTCTCTCTCTCCTCCCCTCCTCTCTCTCTCTCTCTCTCTCTCTCTCCTCTCAACATCAGTTATTTTACTGACATTCAAAAAGAGAAAATTCCAAAAGCAACAAAAAGAAAAAGGGAAAAAGAGTTTTTCTGCATTGCAATGAACAAAGGATGAATTTCGAATCTGTTTCTCTACTGTTTCCCCCTCCTCCTTTTCCCTCCGGAGTCCCCTCTCTTGGCTCCTAGCGTAGGACCTTTGCAGGATAATCCTTCGCCTGCCCCGTCCCCTCCGGAGGTCCGTTTTCTTGCAAGGATAGCCTCTGCTACGGCATTTCACAAAGGGAGGGATCTTCCGGTGGTGCAGGATTCAGAAATGGCCCTATGGAGGGTTTCCTCACCTTTGGAGGGACACTGGGACTCCAGGTCTTACCATTGGAGGGACACTGGAGGGGCTACTGGAGGGGGCTTAATCCCTCCAGGTCTTGGTCTTTTGGGTTTCGTAGCTAAGTTTATCAATAGGTCATTAAAGGTCAACTAATACAAAAGTGTTATTGGAGGTCAACCAGGGCAAATGATAATTGGAAGTCACATAGACTCCAGAGGGGATTGGATATCAACTACTCCAGGTCATTGGAGATCAATAATTCCAGAAGGTCATTGGAGATCGATAATTGTAGGTCATTGGAGATCAATAATTCCAGGTTATTGGAGATCAATCATTCCAGAAGGTCATTGGAGATCAACCATTCCAGAAAGTCATTGGAGATATATCATTCCAGAAGGTCATTGGAGATCAATAATTCCAGAAGGTCATTGAAGATCAATCATTCCAAAAGGTTAGTGGAGATCAATAATTCCAGAAGGTCATTGAAGATCAATCATCCAGAAGGTCATTGGAGATCAATCATTCCAAAAGGTTAGTGAAGATTAACCATTCCAGAAGGTCATTGGAGATCAATAATTCCAGGTCATTGGAGATCAATAATTCCAGAAGGTCATTGAAGATCAATCATTCCAGAAAGTCATTGGAGATATATCATTCCAGAAGGTCATTGGAGATCAATAATCCCAGGTCATTGGAGATCAATCATTCCAGAAGGTCATTGAAGATCAATCATTCCAAAAGGTTAGTGGAAAGTAACCATTCCAGAAGGTCATTGGAGATCAATCATTCCAAAAGGTTAGTGAAGATTAACCATTCCAGAAGGTCATTGAAGATCAATCATTCCAGAAAGTCATTGGAGATATATCATTCCAGAAGGTCATTGGAGATTAATCCTTCCAGAAGGTCATCAGAGATCAATCATTCCATACGGTCATTGAAGATCAATTATTCCAGGTCATCGAAGATCAATCATTCCAGAAGGTCATTGGAGATCAATCATTCCAGAAAGTCATTGGAGATATATCATTCCAGAGGGTCATTGGAGATTAATCCTTCCAGAAGGTCATCGGAGATCAATCATTTCATACGGTCATTGAAGATCAATTATTCCAGGTCATCGAAGATCAATCATTCCAGAAGGTCATTGGAGATCAACCATTCCATACGGTCATTGAAGATCAATCATTCCAAAAGGTTAGTGGAAAGTAACCATTCCAGAAGGTCATTGGAGATCAATCATTCCAAAAGGTTAGTGAAGATTAACCATTCCAGAAGGTCATTGAAGATCAATCATTCCAGAAGGTCATTGGAGATCAATCATTCCAGAAAGTCATTGGAGATATATCATTCCAGAAGGTCATTGGAGATTAATCCTTCCAGAAGGTCATCGGAGATCAATCATTCCAGAAGGTCATTGAAGATTAATCATTCCAGGTCATCGGAGATCAATCATTCCATACGGTCATTGGAGATCAATCATTCCAGAAAGTCATTGGAGATATATCATTCCAGAAGGTCATTGGAGATTAATCCTTCCAGAAGGTTATCGGAGATCAATCATTCCATACGGTCATTGAAGATCTATTATTCCAGGTCATCGAAGATCAATCCTTCCAGAAGGTCATTGAAGATCTATTATTCCAGGTCATCGAAGATCAATCCTTCCAGAAGGTCATTGAAGATCAATCATTCCAAAAGGTTAGTGGAGATAAACCATTCCAGAAGATTATTGGAGATCAATCATTCCAGGTCATTGAAGATCAATCATTCCAGGTCATCGGAGATCAACCATTCCAGAAGGTCATTGGAGACCAACTACTCTCGAGGTTAATTGGATCTCCACTACTTCAGAGGGTTTATAGAACTCCAACTACTCTTGAAGATAATTGGTCAACTACTCCAAGTGTTATGGGAGGTCAACTACTCAGTGGGCAATTGGAAGTCATCCACTCAAGCAAATCATTTGACCAATTCCTCAAAAAAGTAATCTGAGGGTCACCTATTCCAGAGGGTCATTGGATGTCAGCAACTTCTGAGGGTCATTGGATGTCAGCAACTTCTGAGGGTCATTGAAAGTCAACAACTCCAAATGGTCGTTGGAGTCAACTCACGAGAGTCCATTGGAGGTCGACTATTCCATATGGTCAATGGAAATCAACTCTCGACAATCATTGGAGGTTAGCTACTCCTGAATGTTACTGGAGATCAACTACTCCAGAGGGTCATTGGAGATCAACTACTCCAGAGGGGTCATTGGAGATCAACTATTCCAAATGGTCCTTAGAAGGCGACTCACAAGAATCATTGGATGTCAACTACGGCAGAGGCTCATAGGAGGTCAACTACTCCAAAAGGTCATTGGAAATAAACTCTCCAGAATCATTAGAGATCAACCTACTCTGAGAGTCATTGGAGGTCACCTACTCCTGAAAGTTGTTGGAGGTCACTTACTCCTGAATGTCATAGGAGGTTAACTACTCATGAGGGTCATTGTAGGTTAACTACTCCTAACGGTGCTTGGAAGTCAACTCACGAAAATCACTGGAGGTCAAAATATGGTTGAGGGTCATCATAAGTCACTTACATCAAAACGCCACTGAAGGTCACCTACTCCAGAGAGTCATTGGAGGTCAAATACTCTAAACGGTCATTGGAAGTCAACTCTATAATGTCAATCGAGGTTAATTATAATTATATCTTTAAAGTAACATTTTAACAGATAAAAAAATTAAGTGGTTTTGAAAAGAAAAAAAAAAGTATTTTTCTTCCTTTATCTGGAAGGGAAAGGGGGTATGGCTCGCAACTTCACACCATAACTTTATTTCTTATGCCTAAAATCTATAATATATATAAATGGTTTTTATTGTGAGTTTACTTTTATTATGATTACATAAATTGAATTATTTTGATGTTTTCCTGTAAGCTAATAATAATAATATTAATAATAATAAATTGATGATAATAATAATAATAATGATAATAATAATAATAATAATAATAATAATAATAATAAAATTGATGATAATAATAATAATAACAATAAAAATACTGAATATAATAATGATAATAATAATAATAATAATAATAAAATTAATGACAATAAAAATATAGATGATAATAATAATAATAATAATAATAATAATAATAATAATAATAATAATAACAATAAAAATACTGATGATAATAATAATAATAATTTTATTAATAATAATAATAATAATAATATTAATAATAATAATAATAATATTAATAATAATAATAATAACAGCAATAATAAAATTGACAATAAAAATATTGATAATAATAAATAATTAATAATAATAATAATAATAATAATAATGAAAAAATAATAATTATTATTATTATAAAAAAAAAATTTATAATAATAATAATAATAATAATAATAATAATAATAATAATAACAATAATAATAACAATAACAACAACAACAAATCTTAAATATCTTAACATCGCAACGCCATTCTCCCCCTATAAATCAATCAATCACAATAAATCACTCAATCACAATAAATCACTCAATCACTATAACCAGATCACCTTTTCAAAGTCCATCCCTTGACTTGGAAATTTTCCAAAATGGATTTCCATCGAGAGCGAAAATGGAAATTGCTTGAAAGAGACTTGTTACTGCATATTGAAATTCCGTTGCGAGAGAGAGAGAGAGAGAGAGAGAGGAGAGGAGAGAGAGAGAGAGAGGAGAGAGAGAGAGAGAGAGAGAGAGAGGTCAGATTACGTTATTTGTTCTGGGCGGTGTCGATATCACTGAATTCGAAACCCTGTTCGTAACAGTAGCAGAGATATACAACAACAACGACAATAGCAACAATAACAGGAAGTCCAGCTGTCTTATTCAGTGGTTGTTTAGAATATATATATATATATATATATTTATATATATATATATATATATATATATATATATCTATATAGAAATATATATATATATATATATATATATATATATATCTATACAGAAATATATATATATATATATATATATATATATATATATATATATATATATATATAAATATATATAAATATAGAAATATTTATATAGAAATATATATATATATATATATATATATATATATATATATATATATATATATATATATATATATATATATATATCTTTATATAAAAATATAACATATATATATATATATATATATATATATACATATATATATATAACATATATATACATATATATATATATATATATATATATATATATATATATATTTATATATTCCTATATAAATTATATATATATATACAGTATATATATATATATACAGTATATATATATATATATATATATATATATATATATATATATATATATATATATATATATATATATATATATATATATTAAAGCTCTTCAGTTTTAAAAATTAAGCTTAAAATAGAAGAAATATAATTTTACATCGAATACGTCAAAAAAATTCAATTTTATTAAAACAAATCATACTTAAATAAAAAAAATTCACAATAAGAATTATATTTATACAAACTTTACAATAAAATGAGAAAGATGAGGTCCAGGGAGGCCAATCAGCAGAACAGAGATGAAGTTTGAAGGATTAAAACAAGGTATATCTAAATGTCTTTTACCCGTGCGTACAGTACACCGGTAAGATAGAAAATGTTGCTGAATTTTGCGTTTATCATTTTGTTGGTTGAGTGGTCCCTCTCTCTCCTCTCTCTCTCCTCTCTCTCTCTCTCTCTCTCTCCTCTCTCTCTCTCCTCTCTCTCTCTCTCTCTCTCTCTCTCTGCAGAATTTTGCGTTTATCATTTTGTTGGTTGAGTGGTCCCTCTCTCTCTCTCTCTCTCTCTCTCTCTCTCTCTCTCTCTCTCTCTCTCTCTCTCTCTCTCTCTCTGCAGAATTTTGCGTTTATCATTTTGTTGGTTGAGTGGTCCCTCTCTCTCTCTCTCTCTCTCTCTCTCTCTCTCTCTCCTGCTCTCTCTCTCTCTCTCTCTCTCTCTCTCTCTCTCTGTGGCAATAAAGATAACAATAATATTTATTAATACTAATATAAATATAATAACTATAAATATTGTAACAAAGATTTATATGATTTAGATGATTACACAGACACACACAGACATACACACACAGACACACACACACACACACACACATATATATATATATATATATATATATATATATATATAGACTGGCATATAAAGACCATAAACAGACGGGAGTGAAAAGACACGTATGAGGCCTTTGTCCTGCAGTGGACTAGCTACGGCTGATGAAGACGATGATATATATATATATATATATATATATATATATATATATATATATATATATATATATATATCCAATGCAGATATTACTAAAACCCTTTACCACGAATACAGGCCCGAGCAACACGTGGTTAATCCCAGTCCATATGCAGCCCCCATCCGAGCGCGCATGCGCGCGCGCAACCATACGCACAAAAAACCTCGAGAATAAAAGCGTATATATCTCCCCCCCAGGGCATTGGGGGAGGGGTGGGGAGTTTGATTGAAGGGGGGGGGTGGTTAATCTCGACAACGAAGAGTACGACTAGATCTTTCTCACACACCTCCATCTTTCTTTCTTTCTCTCGCCATGAGAGAGAGAGAGAGAGAGAGAGAGAGAGAGAGAGAGAGAGAGGGGGGGGAGGGGGGGTAGGGGTTATGCCACTGTGGGAGGTTTCTATTTATGCAATGTCCCCCACTCATCCCCCCCCCCCTTCTTGCAATTCCATTGCAAGATTTAGTGGCAGTTGAGAGAGTTGAGAATTTCGTTTATTCTATATATATATATATATATATATATATATATATAGATAGATAATGTATATATATATGTGTATATATACATATAATGTGTATATATATACATATATATATATATATATATATGTGTGTGTATATAAGCACAGTATGTGTATATACATACATATTAGGCACTGTTATAGAAAACAGATATATATCTACATATATATATATATATATATATATATATATATATATATGTATGTGCGTGTGTGTGTGTATGTAGCGTGTGTGTGTTTGCGTGTATGTGTGTGTGTATCACAGCAAACACTAAACGAATTTGTAAAGGCATTGAAAAATGTTCATCCACTATGATATGAACTACCTTTAATATTAATAATCTTCATGAATATGAAGGCTATTTCGCGTTTCATTAAAGTCTAAAGCAGAATTTGGTTATTAAAACGGATTTGAAATTAATATTTAAATCATGATGGTAGATTTTCAATAT
>NW_027168731.1:15000-22500 GCF_036898095.1 Palaemon carinicauda
CAATTCAACCATTCTTCTAAAGAAGAACAATGAACAAATCAATTGAATCATTCATCTAAAAAAAGGAACAATGAATGAATCATTTGAATCATTCACCTAAAAAGGAACCATGAATGAATCAATTGAATCATTCATCTAAAGAGGAATGAATCAATTCAACCATTCTTCTAAAGAAGAACAATGAACAAATCAATTGAATCATTCATCTAAAAAAAGGAACAATGAATGAATCATTTGAATCATTCACCTAAAAAGGAACCATGAATGAATCAATTGAATCATTCATCTAAAGAGGAACAACTCAATTGAATCATTCATCAAAAGAGGAACAATGAATGGCTAGATCGAATCAATCATATAAAGAGGAACAATGAATAACTCCATTGAATCATTCATCAAAAGAGGAACAATGAATGGCTCGATCGAATCATTCATATAAAGAGGAACAATGAATAACTCAATTGAATCATTCATCAAAATAGGAACAATGAATGACTCAATTGAATCATTCACCTAAAGAGGAACAATGAATGACTCAATTGAATCATTCATAAAAAGAGGAACAATGAATGACTCAATTGAATCATTCATCTAAAGAGGAACAATGAATGGCTCAATTGAATCATTCATATAAAAGAGGAACAATGAATAACTCAATTGAATCATTCATCTAAAGAGGAACAATGGATGGCTCGATTGAATCATTCATAAAAAGAGGAACAATGGATGGCTCAATTGAATCATTCACCTAAAGAGGAACAATGAATGACTCAATTGAATCATTCGTCTAAAGAGGAACAATGAATAACTCAATTGAATCATTCATCTAAAGAGGAACAATGGATGGCTCGATTGAATCATTCATAAAAAGAGGAACAATGGATGGCTCGATTGAATCATTCATAAAAAGAGGAACAATGAATGGCTCAATTGAATCATTCATCTAAAGAGGAACAATGAATAACTCAATTGAATCATTCATCTAAAGAGGAACAATGAATAACTCAATTGAATCATTCATCTAAAGAGGAACAATGGATGGCTCGATTGAATCATTCATAAAAAGAGGAACAATGGATGGCTCGATTGAACCATTCATATAAAAGAGGAACAATGAATAACTCAATTGAATCATTCATCTAAAGAGGAACAATGGATGGCTCGATTGAACCATTCATAAAAAGAGGAACAATGAATGGCTCAATTGAATCATTCATCTAAAGAGGAACAATGAATAACTCAATTGAATCATTCATCTAAAGAGGAACAATGGATGTCTCGATCGAATCATTCATATAAAGAGGAGAATCATTCATCTAAAGAGGAACAATGAATGACTCCATTGAATCATTCATAAAAAGAGGAACAATGAATGACTCAATTGAATCATTCATAAAAAGAGGAACAATGAATGAATCAAGCGTAAATATTACTGAGATTGCAAGGGAGGTGCTCCTCACATTAAAGCGTGAGGAATGACAATTGATCATGCAACATACTTCGTGCCTAAAGCCTTGTTTGGGTCAAAGCCAATGGCAACAACAACAACAACAAAAATAACAGCAGCAACAACAACCATTTCTACTCCACCACAGGACAAATGCCTCAGACATGTCCATATTCATGTCTGGGGTTTGGCCAGTTTTCATCACCACCCTGGCCGACTGCAGACTGGTGATAGTGGGAGATTTTTGTCTGATTGCCCACAGCAAACCAACCTAGTATGGGTGGCCCTGACTAGTACAGCTTTGTTGATCACGGCAATACGCAAACCCTTTCACCACGTTAAGGTATCCCCATTCAGAAATTATATTATTATTATTATTATTATTAGCTAAGCTACAACCCTAGTTGGAAAAGCAAGATGCTTTAAGCGCAAGGGCTCCAACGGGGTAAAATAGCCTAGTGAGGAAATAAAAAAGAAATAAACAAAATAAAAGAGAAGTAATGAACAATTACAGTAAAATATTTTACAGAAGCATATATATATATATATATATATATATATATATATATATAATACATATATATAATACTATAAATATATATATATATATATATATATATATATATATATATATATATATATATATATATATATATAATAAAAGAGGAAACATATATATATATATATATATATGTATATGTAAATGTACATATATATTTATTATTGCTATTACTGTTCTTAAAATATTTTACTATTTATAAAAGGGACACAGAACAAATAAAAATGACTGACTGACCAAGATGTGTGAGGCATTCCTGGACAAAGGAAAGATGAAAAGGGACACAGAACAAATAAAAATGACTGACTGACCAAGATGAGTGAGGTATATCTGAATGTAAGAAAGATGCCTAGATAATGGATGCAAGAAAAAAGTAACCTCTCTATATAGGGACAGAAACAACATAAAATATATGACAGACCAATATGTGTATGGCATATCTGGATGGAGGAAAGATTCCCAAGCAATGCAAGCAATTAAAAATAAGTATTTATGAAAGGGACAAAGAACATATATAAATAATTGACTGACCAAGATGTGTGAGGCACTTCTGGACATAGGTAAGATTCCTAGGCAATGGATGCAAGAAAAAATTAAGTTCTTTTTATAGGGAGAGAGAACAAATAAAAATGACTGACTGACCAAGATGTGTGAGGCATTTCTGGACATAGGAAAGATTCCTAGGCAATGGATGCAAGTAAAAATGGGCCCTTTATATAATGATAGAGATGTCAAAACGTATAGGGCTATAAAATCAATCAGTATAGTTATAGTGATAACAGAAATATTGATAGTGGGGAGAGCAATGAAAGAAGCTAATAAAGAGAGAGAGAGAGAGAGAGAGAGAGAGAGAGAGAGAGATTTAATTAGTCCAAGAATAGCATCATCAGTTGCAATATATTTTAACAAATTCACTTTTGAAAGAAGCTAATGAGAAGAGAGAGAGAGAGAGAGAGAGAGAGAGAGAGAGAGAGAGAGCAGATTTAATTAGTCCAAGAATAGCATCATCAGTTGCAAAATATTTTAACAAATTCACTTTTTTAACTTTAATAACGGGAGTTATCTCAAAACTTAATTGCATGACTAATAAATTCTAACCAAATCAGGAAACTTCTGTAATTACACGAGGATGAAGTATGAAGATAGCCAGGGCAACATCTCTCTCTCTCTCTCTCTCTCTCTCTCTCTCTCTCTCTCTCTCCGTAAGTATTAGGAATTTATATTGAAAAACAAGATTTCTCATACGATAAAGGTTTTTCACTCTGCTCTAGAACAGAACGTATTTAAATATTCTAAAAACTATATATATATATATATATATATATATTATAAGATTTTTCCTCCCTCTAGAGAGAGAGAGAGAGAGAGAGAGAGAGAGAGAGAGATACTATCACTTAATAATATCCATTTCCTAATATCTAGAAAAAAATTACTCTCTGGTGAAAGATAATAGGAAATGAAATTACAAAAGATATATATATATATATATATATATAGTCTCCGAAATTGCTAGACTTTTATTGTATGGAGAATAATATAAAGCAGTTTCTTTGAAATGTGGGTGGCTTCAGAAATGAACAATAAAGCAGTTCCTGCACAATGACTCTTTCTGCTCAACTAAGGATGAAACCCTTATGAAAAACTTACTGCTTAACATGCATATTGCTAATACTACTCTAAGTATATTGTAATTTAGTTATGAAATTAAGAGAGAGAGAGAGAGAGAGAGAGAGAGAGAGAGATGCAAACTATACCTTGAACTAACAGCTGGACACGAACATTACCTGGAAAGAAAAAGAAAATAACATTGAGTATTGACAAACAGATAGTCAAGTCTTCGCCTCTTCCTTACAAACTGTCATGTTCCATTCTCCCCACAAGTTCAGACCATCTATCATATCACCCTCAAGCTACAAACCTCCATATTCTGCATCTCTTATGAGCTTTTAACTCTCCTACTTTCATATGCATTCAATATTGGCACATACCCTTAGCTTCTATCACAATTCGCAGTATATACTCACAAAGGCATACACGATTTTACTGTTTACACTCTTACGCTCAATAAGCAATGGCTGTTTAGCATCCATTAACCAGAATAACTATATTCTTTCAAAAACTTTCCAAATCTTATACAAGTCTCTGTAGTTTTTCCTCGCTAAGAAATCATATTCTTATAAACCTACTTTTATATTACTCTATCCATAAAGATATCGAACATAGTTTCAGTACCATTTATACATAAGACAAGTCACTCTCCATTTTGCAAACTGAGAAAATTATCAATTTTCATTTCCACCATTAGAGGTTTAAAGTTCGCACATGAATGGCAGAGGTACGAACAGTGAAAATACCCTAGAGACTGACTCTATATACACATGATCAGAACACAAAACCTCTCTCCCCCCAAGTTCAGACCAGGGAGGGCCAGAAAATGGCTCCTGATGACTACAGGTAGACCTCAAAATAATGGTGAGGTTACAGACGCTACAAGAAACTATCGAGCTTGGTCATGTCCCAAAAACCTGTCTAGCGTATTACCAGAAACAGCCGTTTCCATTGGTCTCCCAAAACCCTGACACAGTTTACTTCTCTCATCAATCTACGTAATGCATCATGTATCTTCAACGCCCTCTGCATAAATCTGGAAATTCTGTATTCAGGTTTTCCCATTTAGCTCAATATTTCATCTATAACACAAAAATTGAACAATTGCATCTATAACTAAAATTCCTTCCTTACCTAGGGTGCCCATCATAATTCTCACTGTATCAATATAAATAAGCAATATTATTATCATTACAAGCCAAGATTCAACAATACCCAGAAAAGCTGTTTCATACAAAAATGTACGCAGGTATGAAATCTCCCTCGTACAATAAAGAGCAAGAGTCTGACTATATATAAAAAATACACAAATATTTTTCCGGCCACATTGAGCTCACACTGTCCTTTGGATAGGGGGAGAGGGAGTAGTTATACCCTGGTGAGAAGTCTGCAGGTGTGTAGGCTTGCATATCTATCTAAATATTTATCCATCATTACTGACAAGTCGTGTGTCACAGATCCTATCGACGAACGCGACGCCCCTAAGCAGAGGGAACGAGAGGAGGAAATCTCCGATACCTAAGATCTTTGCACATTTTCCAGAGAGAGAGAGAGAGAGAGAGAGAGAGAGAGAGAGAGAGAGAGAGAGAGTGTAAGTGCCAAAGCGCGACAGGGGTGTCATAGAAACCGGAGACTGTATCCCATTCCCACAGTAACCACTTCTAATTTCCACTCATTTCCACCCTTGTTCGGGCAAGGCGACCAGCTGCAAGACCTATTATACTGATTCTTCCTTTATATCTTTTTTTTTTTTTCTTCTCTGGACTTATTCTCTGTGTTTTTTGCGTCCCTTCGAGCTTTTACTTTTCTGCGTGCTTTTAACTGTTTCACTGTGTATATATATATATATATATATATATATATAAAATGGGAGGGAGAGGAAGTAGTTATACCCAGGGGAAAGGGGCTCCCCTGAGAGGTATATATATTTTTTTCTATGGACTTATTCTCCATGATTTTGCATATCTTTATTCTTTTAACTACCTGCCTGTTTTTAACTGTTTCACTGTAAATACACACACACACACACACATATATATATATATATGTATGATAAATTTTGCACATTTTTACGTGTTTTTCATATTCAAATAAGCCATATATATTTTTGATACATTAATGTCTGGATTCTCTTAACGACCTCGGGATCAGAGATCCTTCTCCGTGGCCAAGTGGCTTAGTCACTGTCTATACAGGCTTGCCGACCAGGGTTCGATTCCCGGCCGGAGCCAAGCTCTTGTCTTTGTGTGATTTCGCCTGGGGCTCTGATCCCGAGGTCGTTAAGAGAATCCAGACATTAATGTATCAAAAATATATATGGCTTATTTGAATATATATATATATATATATATATATACATATCATAGTAGGAAGAGGAAGTAGTCATACCCTAGTTAGATGGGATCCCCTAAGAGTTACACTCGGAAACCACACTCTCCCCCCAAATTTCCAAACCAGCGGATTGTAGTTAGAAAAGGGGAGGGGGTGGGAAAGGATTGAACCTGTAAGTGCATATCTATCTAAACATTTAGACGTTATATTTTTCAGGGCTTGGGTACACACACTCTCTCTCTCTCTCTCTCTCTCTCTCTCTCTCTCTCTCTCCCCAGCCTGGATTATTTCAAGCGAGCGGATATCCGGCCAAATTCGAAATATTTGTAAATGATATCTGCTCTGGATACGACAGGGCAAATCAGGCGTAGTATTCAGAAGCAGTTAATCTAAAATATATATATTAGAATACATATATTAGAATATATATATCCCTAATGAAAGACGGTGCTGATGGAGTATATTAATGTGCTGTAAGAATATTTTATGTGTATATTTATATATATTTATATACAACAGAATAAATAACTGATATATAAATATTCAGATATATATCCACACACAAACCGTTTCAACCCTTCCCCACCACTTCTCACTGGGCATGACTACTCCCTCTTCCTCCTTACTTGAGGGACGGGGAGAGACCGAGTAGTTATACGCCTGGTAATGTCGTTGACCGTGACAGAAAAGATATATATATATATATATATATATATATATATATTATATATATATATATATATATATATATATCTTAAGGACAAAGGCCTCAGACATGCCATTCAACTTGCTTCTATTTATGGTCTTTCTATGCCTGTTTATACCAGAAATATTTCTTAGTTCGTCAATCCATCGTCTTCTCTTCCTTTCCCTGCTTATATGCGTATAATATATAATTAATGTATGTATATATATATATATATATATATATATATATATATATATATATATATATATAATATAAGGAATCCATTCTTTTGTTGTATACTCTCTCTCTCTCTCTCTCTCTCTCTCTCTCTCTCTCTCTCTCTCTCTCTCTCTCTCTCTCTCTCTCCTTAACACCACCAACTTAAATTGGAAAGTCATCCTCAGATACAGTTTACTGATTAGAGAGAGAGAGAGAGAGAGAGAGAGAGAGAGAGAGAGAGAGAGAGAATATACATCAAACGAACATAATTCATGTACTAAATTATTACCAATAATAATAACAATAATAATAATAATAATAATACTCCTGTTCTCATACGTCTGGCAACGACCACATTCCAATATGGATTCCATAGAGAGAGTTCACCGGGTCCACTTCGAGTTTAAATGACAGGCGATTGAAAACGGTTGTTCGATGCAGTACGACAACGCACGTATGCACGTACAGGTAAGAGGTTTTAGAATAGAATGTGTTATATATTTATACATCTAGGGAAATAAAATCAATCACTTTATATCTACGTGAGAGTTTATTATATTCTAACACACTTGTGGTATCAATTTCACTGTATCTTTTCTGCTTATTCAATTTTCGCCGACAACTGTTTCAGCCTAATGGCTTTTCGTC
>NW_027168731.1:37500-58622 GCF_036898095.1 Palaemon carinicauda
AGTATATTCGAGTGATAAGTCACAAATAGTTTTTAAAACTTTAGCTGCAGATTAATGTGAGAGAGAGAGAGAGAGAGAGAGAGAGAGAGAGAGAGAGAGAGAGAGAGAGAGAGAGAGAGAGAGCATGTCTATATACATAGGTCTCTCTTTATAGCATATATATAAAAGATATATTTTTATGTTGTTACTGTTCTTAAAATACTTTATCTCAATTGTTCATTACTTCTCTTTTAGTTCATCTATTCCCTTATTTCCTTTCCTCACTGGGCTATTTTTCCCTGTTGGAGACCCTGGGATAATAGCATCCTCCTTTTCCAATAAGGTTGTAGCTTGGCTAATAATAATAATAATAATAATAATAATCATAATAATAATAATAATAATAATAATAATAATTGGAGCCCTTTGGCTTATAGCATCCTCCTGTTCTTATAGGGTTGTAGCTTAGCTAATAATAATAATAATAATAATAATAATAATAATAATAATAATAATAATAATAAGCCATAAATAGTCGAAGGGGAAATATGTTTCTTCACGGGGGACGGATTCGAACCTATCCCTCATATACAGTACTGTCTAGTTTGCTTAGAGTCTGAGGACTAAGTTCGAATCCTGGTCGTAGTAGGACACTTTTTATTGAGAGTGAATTTGATTATACAAGTGTCATAAACGCACAAACACACGTACACAGACTCACATACGGTCTGTATGTTGAGCTAATTTTAAATCAATACTACATTCATCATCTATTTCACGCTTCATAGTCCTCAGCCATGTAGGTCTGTGTCTTCCAGCTTTTCTAGTGCCTTGTATAGCCCAGTTGAAAGTTTGGTGAACTAATCTCTCTTGGGGAGTGCGAAGAGCATGCCCAAACCATCTCCATCTACCCCTCATTATGATCTCATCCACCTATAGCCGTTCGATCACATGCCTTAAGCACAGATGAGTCTGGTAAGTGCTTGGATGGGTGACCGACTATAAGTCCCCAAGGGCAGGTGGTGGGTGTAGCAACCTCACACCTGCATATCCTTGCTAAAAACCAAGAGAGAGAGAGAGAGAGAGAGAGAGAGAGAGAAGAGAGAGCAGAGAAGAGAGAGAGAGAGAGAGAGAGAGGGCTAAGTGGATTTCTTTTATAATTTCAAACTGTGATAAAGTAATGAAGGATGAGAGAGAGAGAGAGATGAGAGAAGAGAGAGAGAGAGTGAGAGAGAGAGATAGAGAGAGAGAGAGAGAGAGAGAGAGGCTAAGTGGATTTCTTTTAATAATTTTCAACTGTGATAAAGTAATGAAGGAGGAGAGAGAGAGAGGAGAGAGAGAGAGAGAGAGAGAGATGGAGAGAGAGAGAGAGAGAGAGAGAGAGAGAGAGAATAGATTCAAAACATTAATAAGATTTAAATAAAAAAATAATAGATGTCAAAAAATTTTTTTATTTTTTTTGAAACAATTAGTTTTTCATCAATCTTGAATATTCCATTGTTTCTTTTATTTGTTTTTTCTATTGTTTTTACAGCGTTTGCTTTTATATGGCGTCCTCGATCCAATGCTCCTGGGTCAATGCTTAAATAAAGTAGGCCAAAATGCATATAAGGTCAAAATCAACAAGGTCAGTGTCAAAGGTCACAGACGTCCATATCAAAGGTCAAAGAGTTTTGTATCTTATTTAGTCTTCTAAAAGATAAAAGCCTTGTGAATTTAGAAATTTAGACAGTTTAAATGTCCAATTGTCTAAAATGCCGAAATATTCTATGGTTAAAACTTCTGATGGTCAATGAATTGAAAAGTTTAAAATGTCTCAATGAGAAAATAGAACATTAAAAAATGCACAATTCCATTAAAAATCTAAATAAAGGTTTACAATGTCTGAATTCATGGTTAAGATACCTTCAAAATATGGGAAAAATGTCTCAAATCTTAAAGCTAAAATGTCTTCTAAGTCTAGTTTTAAAATGTCTTCAACACTAAGGTTAAAATGTCTTCAAGGTCAAGGTTAGAATGTTTTCTAGGTCTAGTTTTAAAATGTCTTCAAGAACAAGGTTAGAATTTTTTTCTACGTCTAGTTTTAAAATGTCTTCAAGAACAAGGTTAGAATGTTTTCTAGGTCTAGTTTTAAAATGTCTTCAAGAACAAGGTTAGAATTTTTTCTACGTCTAGTTTTAAAATGTCTTCAACATTAAGGTTAACATGTCTTAAAGGTTAAGGTTAAAATGTCATCTAGGTCTTGTTTTAAAATGTCTTTAATGTTAAGGTTAAAATGTAATCAAGTTTCAGGTTAAAATAACTTCAAGGTCAAGGTTTAAAATGTCTTTAAGATTAGGAACAAGATATCTTCAAAATTAGGGTCAAAGTTAAATTGTCATCAAGGCAAGGTTTAAGATATCTTAAAGGTCAGGATCAGGATATCTTCAAAATCAGGGTAAAAATCTTCAAGGTTAAGGTTAAAATGTCTTCAAGGTCAAGGTTTAAACTGTCTTCAATGTCATGATCAAGATATCTTCAAAATCAGGGTAAAATTCTTCAAGGTCAAGGTTAAAAGGCCTTCAAGGTTAAGGTTAAAATGACTTCAAGGTGAAGGTTAGAATGTCTTCAAGATCAAGTTTTAAAATATCTTCAAGGTAAAGGTTTAGAATATCTTCAAGGTCAGAATGAAGATATCTTAAATATTGGGGTAAAAATTCTTCAAGGTAAAGGTTAAAATGCCTTCAAGGTCAAGGTTAGAATATCTTCAAGATCAAGGTTTCAAATGTCTTCAAGATCAAGGTTTCAAATGTCTTCAAGGTCAAGGTTTAAGATGTCTTTAAGGTTAGGATCAGGATATCTTCAAAATCAGTGTAAAAATTATTCGTCAAGGTTAAAATGTCTTGAATGTCAGGGTTAAAATGTCTTCAAGGTCAAGGTTTCAAAAGTCTTCAGGGTCAGGATCAAGCTATCTTCAAAATCAGGGTAAAATTCTTCATGGTCAATGTTAAAATGTCTTCAAGGTTGAGGTTAAAATTACTTCAAGGTCAAGGCTAGAATGTTTTCAAGATGAAAGTTTCGAATATCTTCAAGGTCAAAAATTAAATGTCTTCAAGGTCAAGGTTTCAAAGGTCTTCAAGGGCAGGATCGAGATATCTTCAAAATCAGGAAAAAATTCTTCAAAGTCAAGGTTAAATGTCTTCAAGAATAAGGTTAAAATCTCTTCAAGGTTAAGGTTAAAATGTCTTCAAGGTAAAGGTTAGAATGTCTTCAAGATCAAGGTTTGAAATGTCTTCAAGGCCAAGGTTTAAAATGCCTTCAGGTTCGGGGTTCAAATATCTTCAAGGTCAGGATCTAGATATCTTCAAAATCAGGGTAAAAATTCTTCAAGGTTAAGGTTAAAATCAGTTCAAGGTAAAGGTTAAAATGTCTTCAAAATCAAGATTTCAAATGTCTTCAATGTTAAAGTTAAAATGTCTTCAATTTCAAGGTTAAAATGTCTTCAAGGCCGAGGATTAAAATGTCTTCAGGTTTAGGGTACAAATGTATAAAAAGATTGACAGAACATTCATTAGAAGACAATAACAAAATAAAACTATAGAACAATTTCCTCATACGCAAAATACGTCGCAGTGATAAAGGTCAACCAAATCCTTTTTCAAGTGTGACCTCAAAGCGTAACCTTTGTGACCTTTGCAAACAAACGCAAACAAAAAGAAACAGCGTTAGCAACTTGTACTCTTGTTGAAGTCCCAATGATAAATGGCCGTTTGGTAGGTTGTACCCTAATTTATTCATGCCGAGTCATGTAATGGGGTTGGGGTACTCTGCAGCCACCCCCCTCTCTCTCTCTCTCTCTCTCTCTCTCTCTCTCTCTCTCTCTCTCTCTCTCTCTCTCTCTCTCTCTCTCTCTCTAAATAGGGAGCTTGATGCGAAGGACATTCCTTCGCAACCTAAAGTAGTCCATGAGGCAGACCACATTTTAGTACCAACGACCACTACACCAAAGGCAGCATTTTCTAGTCCTTTGCAGGACGAAGACCTCAGACATGTCTGGGACAAGTAGCCATTTCTAGTCCTTTGCAGGACAAAGACCGGAACATGTCTGGGAAAAGTAGCCATTTCTAGTCCTTTGCAGGACGAAGACCTCGGACATGTCTGGGACAAGTAGCCATTTCTAGTCCTTTGCAGGACAAAGACCTCGGACATGTCTGGGAAAAGTAGCCATTTCTAGTCCTTTGCAGGACAAAGACCTAGACATGTCTGGGAAAAGTAGCCATTTCTAGTCCTTTGCAGAACAAAGACCTCAGACATGTCTGGGAAAAGTAGCCATTTCTAGTCCTTTGCAGGACAAAGACCTAGACATGTCTGGGAAAAGTAGCCATTTCTAGTCCTTTGCAGGACAAAGACCTTAGACATGTCTGGGAAAAGTAGCCATTTCTAGTCCTTTGCAGGACAAAGACCTCAGACATGTCTGGGAAAAGTAGCCATTTCTAGTCCTTTGCAGGACAAAGACCTAGACATGTCTGGGAAAAGTAGCCATTTCTAGTCCTTTGCAGGACGAAGACCTAGACATGTCTGGGAAAAGTAGCCATTTCTAGTCCTTTGCAGGACGAAGACCTCAAGACATGTCTGGGAAAAGTAGCCATTTCTAGTCCTTTGCAGGACGAAGACCTCAGACATGTCTGGGGAAAAGTAGCCATTTCTAGTCCATTGCAGGACGAAGACCTCAGACATGTCTGGGGAAAAGTAGCCATTTCTAGTCCATTGCAGGACGAAGACCTCAGACATGTCTGGGGAAAAGTAGCCATTTCTAGTCCATTGCAGGACGAAGACCTCAGACATGTCTGGGGAAAAGTAGCCATTTCTAGTCCATTGCAGGACGAAGACCTCAGACATGTCTGGGGAAAGTAGCCATTTCTAGTCCATTGCAGGACGAAGACCTCAGACATGTCTGGGGAAAAGTAGCCATTTCTAGTCCATTGCAGGACGAAGACCTCAGACATGTCTGGGGAAAGTAGCCATTTCCAGTCCATTGCAGGACGAAGACCTCAGACATGTCTGGGGAAAGTAGCCATTTCCAGTCCATTGCAGGACGAAGACCTCAGACATGTCTGGGGAAAGTAGCCATTTCCAGTCCATTGCAGGACGAAGACCTCAGACATGTCTGGGGAAAGTAGCCATTTCCAGTCCATTGCAGGACGAAGACCTCAGACATGTCTGGGGAAAGTAGCCATTTCCAGTCCATTGCAGGACGAAGACCTCAGACATGTCTGGGGAAAGTAGCCATTTCCAGTCCATTGCAGGACGAAGACCTCAGACATGTCTGGGGAAAGTAGCCATTTCCAGTCCATTGCAGGACGAAGACCTCAGACATGTCTGGGGAAAGTAGCCATTTCCAGTCCATTGCAGGACGAAGACCTCAGACATGTCTGGGGAAAGTAGCCATTTCCAGTCCATTGCAGGACGAAGACCTCAGACATGTCTGGGGAAAGTAGCCATTTCCAGTCCATTGCAGGACGAAGACCTCAGACATGTCTGGGGAAAGTAGCCATTTCCAGTCCTTTGCAGGACGAAGACCTCAGACATGTCTGGGGAAAGTAGCCATTTCCAGTCCTTTGCAGGACGAAGACCTCAGACATGTCTGGGGGAAAGTAGCCATTTCCAGTCCTTTGCAGGACGAAGACCTCAGACATGTCTGGGGAAAGTAGCCATTTCCAGTCCTTTGCAGGACGAAGACCTCAGACATGTCTGGGGAAAGTAGCCATTTCCAGTCCTTTGCAGGACGAAGACCTCAGACATGTCTGGGGGAAAGTAGCCATTTCCAGTCCTTTGCAGGACGAAGACCTCAGACATGTCTGGGGGAAAGTAGCCATTTCCAGTCCTTTGCAGGACGAAGACCTCAGACATGTCTGGGGAAAGTAGCCATTTCCAGTCCTTTGCAGGACGAAGACCTCAGACATGTCTGGGGAAAGTAGCCATTTCCAGTCCTTTGCAGGACGAAGACCTCAGACATGTCTGGGGAAAGTAGCCATTTCCAGTCCTTTGCAGGACGAAGACCTCAGACATGTCTGGGGAAAGTAGCCATTTCCAGTCCTTTGCAGGACGAAGACCTCAGACATGTCTGGGGAAAGTAGCCATTTCCAGTCCTTTGCAGGACGAAGACCTCAGACATGTCTGGGGAAAGTAGCCATTTCCAGTCCTTTGCAGGACGAAGACCTCAGACATGTCTGGGGAAAGTAGCCATTTCCAGTCCTTTGCAGGACGAAGACCTCAGACATGTCTGGGGAAAGTAGCCATTTCCAGTCCTTTGCAGGACGAAGACCTCAGACATGTCTGGGGAAAGTAGCCATTTCCAGTCCTTTGCAGGACGAAGACCTCAGACATGTCTGGGGAAAGTAGCCATTTCCAGTCCTTTGCAGGACGAAGACCTCAGACATGTCTGGGGAAAGTAGCCATTTCCAGTCCTTTGCAGGACGAAGACCTCAGACATGTCTGGGGAAAGTAGCCATTTCCAGTCCTTTGCAGGACGAAGACCTCAGACATGTCTGGGGAAAGTAGCCATTTCCAGTCCTTTGCAGGACGAAGACCTCAGACATGTCTGGGGAAAGTAGCCATTTCCAGTCCTTTGCAGGACGAAGACCTCAGACATGTCTGGGGAAAGTAGCCATTTCCAGTCCTTTGCAGGACGAAGACCTCAGACATGTCTGGGGAAAGTAGCCATTTCCAGTCCTTTGCAGGACGAAGACCTCAGACATGTCTGGGGAAAGTAGCCATTTCCAGTCCTTTGCAGGACGAAGACCTCAGACATGTCTGGGGAAAGTAGCCATTTCCAGTCCTTTGCAGGACGAAGACCTCAGACATGTCTGGGGAAAGTAGCCATTTCCAGTCCTTTGCAGGACGAAGACCTCAGACATGTCTGGGGAAAGTAGCCATTTCTAGTCCTTTGCAGGACGAAGACCTCAGACATGTCTGGGGAAAGTAGCCATTTCTAGTCCTTTGCAGGACGAAGACCTCAGACATGTCTGGGGAAAGTAGCCATTTCTAGTCCTTTGCAGGACGAAGACCTCAGACATGTCTGGGGAAAGTAGCCATTTCTAGTCCTTTGCAGGACGAAGACCTCAGACATGTCTGGGGAAAGTAGCCATTTCTAGTCCTTTGCAGGACGAAGACCTCAGACATGTCTGGGGAAAGTAGCCATTTCTAGTCCTTTGCAGGACGAAGACCTCAGACATGTCTGGGGAAAAGTAGCCATTTCTAGTCCTTTGCAGGACGAAGACCTCAGACATGTCTGGGGAAAAGTAGCCATTTCTAGTCCTTTGCAGGACGAAGACCTCAGACATGTCTGGGGAAAAGTAGCCATTTCTAGTCCTTTGCAGGACGAAGACCTCAGACATGTCTGGGGAAAGTAGCCATTTCTAGTCCTTTGCAGGACGAAGACCTCAGACATGTCTGGGGAAAGTAGCCATTTCTAGTCCTTTGCAGGACGAAGACCTCAGACATGTCTGGGGAAAGTAGCCATTTCTAGTCCTTTGCAGGACGAAGACCTCAGACATGTCTGGGGAAAGTAGCCATTTCTAGTCCTTTGCAGGACGAAGACCTCAGACATGTCTGGGGAAAGTAGCCATTTCTAGTCCTTTGCAGGACGAAGACCTCAGACATGTCTGGGGAAAAGTAGCCATTTCTAGTCCTTTGCAGGACGAAGACCTCAGACATGTCTGGGGAAAAGTAGCCATTTCTAGTCCTTTGCAGGACGAAGACCTCAGACATGTCTGGGGAAAAGTAGCCATTTCTAGTCCTTTGCAGGACGAAGACCTCAGACATGTCTGGGGAAAAGTAGCCATTTCTAGTCCTTTGCAGGACGAAGACCTCAGACATGTCTGGGAAAAGTAGCCATTTCTAGTCCTTTGCAGGACGAAGACCTCAGACATGTCTGGGGAAAAGTAGCCATTTCTAGTCCTTTGCAGGACGAAGACCTCAGACATGTCTGGGAAAAGTAGCCATTTCTAGTCCTTTGCAGGACGAAGACCTCAGACATGTCTGGGGAAAGTAGCCATTTCTAGTCCTTTGCAGGACGAAGACCTCAGACATGTCTGGGGAAAAGTAGCCATTTCTAGTCCTTTGCAGGACGAAGACCTCAGACATGTCTGGGGAAAGTAGCCATTTCTAGTCCTTTGCAGGACGAAGACCTCAGACATGTCTGGGGAAAAGTAGCCATTTCTAGTCCTTTGCAGGACGAAGACCTCAGACATGTCTGGGAAAAGTAGCCATTTCTAGTCCTTTGCAGGACGAAGACCTCAGACATGTCTGGGAAAAGTAGCCATTTCTAGTCCTTTGCAGGACGAAGACCTCAGACATGTCTGGGAAAAGTAGCCATTTCTAGTCCTTTGCAGGACGAAGACCTCAGACATGTCTGGGGAAAGTAGCCATTTCTAGTCCTTTGCAGGACGAAGACCTCAGACATGTCTGGGGAAAGTAGCCATTTCTAGTCCTTTGCAGGACGAAGACCTCAGACATGTCTGGGGAAAGTAGCCATTTCTAGTCCTTTGCAGGACGAAGACCTCAGACATGTCTGGGGAAAGTAGCCATTTCTAGTCCTTTGCAGGACGAAGACCTCAGACATGTCTGGGGAAAGTAGCCATTTCTAGTCCTTTGCAGGACGAAGACCTCAGACATGTCTGGGGAAAGTAGCCATTTCTAGTCCTTTGCAGGACGAAGACCTCAGACATGTCTGGGGAAAAGTAGCCATTTCTAGTCCTTTGCAGGACGAAGACCTCAGACATGTCTGGGGAAAAGTAGCCATTTCTAGTCCTTTGCAGGACGAAGACCTCAGACATGTCTGGGAAAAGTAGCCATTTCTAGTCCTTTGCAGGACGAAGACCTCAGACATGTCTGGGAAAAGTAGCCATTTCTAGTCCTTTGCAGGACGAAGACCTCAGACATGTCTGGGAAAAGTAGCCATTTCTAGTCCTTTGCAGGACGAAGACCTCAGACATGTCTGGGAAAAGTAGCCATTTCTAGTCCTTTGCAGGACGAAGACCTCAGACATGTCTGGGAAAAGTAGCCATTTCTAGTCCTTTGCAGGACGAAGACCTCAGACATGTCTGGGAAAAGTAGCCATTTCTAGTCCTTTGCAGGACGAAGACCTCAGACATGTCTGGGGAAAAGTAGCCATTTCTAGTCCTTTGCAGGACGAAGACCTCAGACATGTCTGGGAAAAGTAGCCATTTCTAGTCCTTTGCAGGACGAAGACCTCAGACATGTCTGGGGAAAAGTAGCCATTTCTAGTCCTTTGCAGGACGAAGACCTCAGACATGTCTGGGAAAAGTAGCCATTTCTAGTCCTTTGCAGGACGAAGACCTCAGACATGTCTGGGAAAAGTAGCCATTTCTAGTCCTTTGCAGGACGAAGACCTCAGACATGTCTGGGAAAAGTAGCCATTTCTAGTCCTTTGCAGGACGAAGACCTCAGACATGTCTGGGAAAAGTAGCCATTTCTAGTCCTTTGCAGGACGAAGACCTCAGACATGTCTGGGGAAAAGTAGCCATTTCTAGTCCTTTGCAGGACGAAGACCTCAGACATGTCTGGGAAAAGTAGCCATTTCTAGTCCTTTGCAGGACGAAGACCTCAGACATGTCTGGGAAAAGTAGCCATTTCTAGTCCTTTGCAGGACGAAGACCTCAGACATGTCTGGGAAAAGTAGCCATTTCTAGTCCTTTGCAGGACGAAGACCTCAGACATGTCTGGGAAAAGTAGCCATTTCTAGTCCTTTGCAGGACGAAGACCTCAGACATGTCTGGGAAAAGTAGCCATTTCTAGTCCTTTGCAGGACGAAGACCTCAGACATGTCTGGGAAAAGTAGCCATTTCTAGTCCTTTGCAGGACGAAGACCTCAGACATGTCTGGGAAAAGTAGCCATTTCTAGTCCTTTGCAGGACGAAGACCTCAGACATGTCTGGGAAAAGTAGCCATTTCTAGTCCTTTGCAGGACGAAGACCTCAGACATGTCTGGGAAAAGTAGCCATTTCTAGTCCTTTGCAGGACGAAGACCTCAGACATGTCTGGGAAAAGTAGCCATTTCTAGTCCTTTGCAGGACGAAGACCTCAGACATGTCTGGGAAAAGTAGCCATTTCTAGTCCTTTGCAGGACGAAGACCTCAGACATGTCTGGGAAAAGTAGCCATTTCTAGTCCTTTGCAGGACGAAGACCTCAGACATGTCTGGGAAAAGTAGCCATTTCTAGTCCTTTGCAGGACGAAGACCTCAGACATGTCTGGGAAAAGTAGCCATTTCTAGTCCTTTGCAGGACGAAGACCTCAGACATGTCTGGGAAAAGTAGCCATTTCTAGTCCTTTGCAGGACGAAGACCTCAGACATGTCTGGGAAAAGTAGCCATTTCTAGTCCTTTGCAGGACGAAGACCTCAGACATGTCTGGGAAAAGTAGCCATTTCTAGTCCTTTGCAGGACGAAGACCTCAGACATGTCTGGGAAAAGTAGCCATTTCTAGTCCTTTGCAGGACGAAGACCTCAGACATGTCTGGGAAAAGTAGCCATTTCTAGTCCTTTGCAGGACGAAGACCTCAGACATGTCTGGGGAAAGTAGCCATTTCTAGTCCTTTGCAGGACGAAGACCTCAGACATGTCTGGGAAAAGTAGCCATTTCTAGTCCTTTGCAGGACGAAGACCTCAGACATGTCTGGGAAAAGTAGCCATTTCTAGTCCTTTGCAGGACGAAGACCTCAGACATGTCTGGGAAAAGTAGCCATTTCTAGTCCATTGCAGGACGAAGACCTCAGACATGTCTGGGAAAAGTAGCCATTTCTAGTCCTTTGCAGGACGAAGACCTCAGACATGTCTGGGAAAAGTAGCCATTTCTAGTCCTTTGCAGGACGAAGACCTCAGACATGTCTGGGAAAAGTAGCCATTTCTAGTCCTTTGCAGGACGAAGACCTCAGACATGTCTGGGAAAAGTAGCCATTTCTAGTCCTTTGCAGGACGAAGACCTCAGACATGTCTGGGAAAAGTAGCCATTTCTAGTCCTTTGCAGGACGAAGACCTCAGACATGTCTGGGAAAAGTAGCCATTTCTAGTCCATTGCAGGACGAAGACCTCAGACATGTCTGGGAAAAGTAGCCATTTCTAGTCCTTTGCAGGACGAAGACCTCAGACATGTCTGGGAAAAGTAGCCATTTCTAGTCCATTGCAGGACGAAGACCTCAGACATGTCTGGGAAAAGTAGCCATTTCTAGTCCTTTGCAGGACGAAGACCTCAGACATGTCTGGGAAAAGTAGCCATTTCTAGTCCTTTGCAGGACGAAGACCTCAGACATGTCTGGGAAAAGTAGCCATTTCTAGTCCTTTGCAGGACGAAGACCTCAGACATGTCTGGGAAAAGTAGCCATTTCTAGTCCTTTGCAGGACGAAGACCTCAGACATGTCTGGGAAAAGTAGCCATTTCTAGTCCTTTGCAGGACGAAGACCTCAGACATGTCTGGGGAAAGTAGCCATTTCTAGTCCTTTGCAGGACGAAGACCTCAGACATGTCTGGGAAAAGTAGCCATTTCTAGTCCATTGCAGGACGAAGACCTCAGACATGTCTGGGAAAAGTAGCCATTTCTAGTCCTTTGCAGGACGAAGACCTCAGACATGTCTGGGGAAAGTAGCCATTTCTAGTCCATTGCAGGACGAAGACCTCAGACATGTCTGGGAAAAGTAGCCATTTCTAGTCCATTGCAGGACGAAGACCTCAGACATGTCTGGGAAAAGTAGCCATTTCTAGTCCATTGCAGGACGAAGACCTCAGACATGTCTGGGGAAAGTAGCCATTTCTAGTCCATTGCAGGACGAAGACCTCAGACATGTCTGGGAAAAGTAGCCATTTCTAGTCCTTTGCAGGACGAAGACCTCAGACATGTCTGGGGAAAGTAGCCATTTCTAGTCCTTTGCAGGACGAAGACCTCAGACATGTCTGGGAAAAGTAGCCATTTCTAGTCCATTGCAGGACGAAGACCTCAGACATGTCTGGGGAAAGTAGCCATTTCTAGTCCTTTGCAGGACGAAGACCTCAGACATGTCTGGGAAAAGTAGCCATTTCTAGTCCATTGCAGGACGAAGACCTCAGACATGTCTGGGGAAAGTAGCCATTTCTAGTCCATTGCAGGACGAAGACCTCAGACATGTCTGGGGAAAGTAGCCATTTCTAGTCCTTTGCAGGACGAAGACCTCAGACATGTCTGGGAAAAGTAGCCATTTCTAGTCCTTTGCAGGACGAAGACCTCAGACATGTCTGGGGAAAGTAGCCATTTCTAGTCCTTTGCAGGACGAAGACCTCAGACATGTCTGGGAAAAGTAGCCATTTCTAGTCCTTTGCAGGACGAAGACCTCAGACATGTCTGGGAAAAGTAGCCATTTCTAGTCCTTTGCAGGACGAAGACCTCAGACATGTCGAAAGTAGCCATTTCTAGTCCATTGCAGGACGAAGACCTCAGACATGTCTGGGAAAAGTAGCCATTTCTAGTCCTTTGCAGGACGAAGACCTCAGACATGTCTGGGGAAAGTAGCCATTTCTAGTCCATTGCAGGACGAAGACCTCAGACATGTCTGGGAAAGTAGCCATTTCTAGTCCTTTGCAGGACGAAGACCTCAGACATGTCTGGGGAAAGTAGCCATTTCTAGTCCTTTGCAGGACGAAGACCTCAGACATGTCTGGGGAAAGTAGCCATTTCTAGTCCTTTGCAGGACGAAGACCTCAGACATGTCTGGGGAAAGTAGCCATTTCTAGTCCATTGCAGGACGAAGACCTCAGACATGTCTGGGGAAAGTAGCCATTTCTAGTCCATTGCAGGACGAAGACCTCAGACATGTCTGGGAAAAGTAGCCATTTCTAGTCCATTGCAGGACGAAGACCTCAGACATGTCTGGGGAAAGTAGCCATTTCTAGTCCTTTGCAGGACGAAGACCTCAGACATGTCTGGGGAAAGTAGCCATTTCTAGTCCATTGCAGGACGAAGACCTCAGACATGTCTGGGGAAAGTAGCCATTTCTAGTCCTTTGCAGGACGAAGACCTCAGACATGTCTGGGGAAAGTAGCCATTTCTAGTCCATTGCAGGACGAAGACCTCAGACATGTCTGGGGAAAGTAGCCATTTCTAGTCCATTGCAGGACGAAGACCTCAGACATGTCTGGGGAAAGTAGCCATTTCTAGTCCATTGCAGGACGAAGACCTCAGACATGTCTGGGAAAAGTAGCCATTTCTAGTCCTTTGCAGGACGAAGACCTCAGACATGTCTGGGAAAAGTAGCCATTTCTAGTCCTTTGCAGGACGAAGACCTCAGACATGTCTGGGAAAGTAGCCATTTCTAGTCCTTTGCAGGACGAAGACCTCAGACATGTCTGGGGAAAGTAGCCATTTCTAGTCCATTGCAGGACGAAGACCTCAGACATGTCTGGGAAAAGTAGCCATTTCTAGTCCATTGCAGGACGAAGACCTCAGACATGTCTGGGAAAAGTAGCCATTTCTAGTCCATTGCAGGACGAAGACCTCAGACATGTCTGGGAAAAGTAGCCATTTCTAGTCCTTTGCAGGACGAAGACCTCAGACATGTCTGGGAAAGTAGCCATTTCTAGTCCTTTGCAGGACGAAGACCTCAGACATGTCTGGGAAAAGTAGCCATTTCTAGTCCATTGCAGGACGAAGACCTCAGACATGTCTGGGGAAAGTAGCCATTTCTAGTCCATTGCAGGACGAAGACCTCAGACATGTCAGGGAAAAGTAGCCATTTCTAGTCCTTTGCAGGACGAAGACCTCGGACATGTCAGGGAAAAGTAGCCATTTCTAGTCCTTTGCAGGACGAAGACCTCGGACATGTCAGGGAAAAGTAGCCATTTCTAGTCCTTTGCAGGACGAAGACCTCGGACATGTCAGGGAAAGTAGCCATTTCTAGTCCTTTGCAGGACGAAGACCTCGGACATGTCAGGGAAAGTAGCCATTTCTAGTCCTTTGCAGGACGAAGACCTCGGACATGTCTGGGAAAGTAGCCATTTCTAGTCCTTTGCAGGACGAAGACCTCGGACATGTCTGGGAAAGTAGCCATTTCTAGTCCTTTGCAGGACGAAGACCTCGGACATGTCTGGGAAAGTAGCCATTTCTAGTCCTTTGCAGGACGAAGACCTCAGACATGTCTGGGAAAGTAGCCATTTCTAGTCCTTTGCAGGACGAAGACCTCGGACATGTCTGAGAAAAGTAGCCATTTCTAGTCCTTTGCAGGACGAAGACCTCAGACATGCCTGAGAAAAGTAGCCATTTCTAGTCCTTTGCAGGACGAAGACCTCAGACATGCCTGAGAAAAGTAGCCATTTCTAGTCCTTTGCAGGACGAAGACCTCAGACATGTCAGGGAAAAGTAGCCATTTCTAGTCCTTTGCAGGACGAAGACCTCAGACATGTCAGGGAAAAGTAGCCATTTCTAGTCCTTTGCAGGACGAAGACCTCAGACATGTCAGGGAAAAGTAGCCATTTCTAGTCCTTTGCAGGACGAAGACCTCAGACATGTCAGGGAAAAGTAGCCATTTCTAGTCCTTTGCAGGACGAAGACCTCAGACATGTCAGGGAAAAGTAGCCATTTCTAGTCCTTTGCAGGACGAAGACCTCAGACATGTCAGGGAAAAGTAGCCATTTCTAGTCCTTTGCAGGACGAAGACCTCAGACATGCCAGGGAAAAGTAGCCATTTCTAGTCCTTTGCAGGACGAAGACCTCAGACATGTCAGGGAAAAGTAGCCATTTCTAGTCCTTTGCAGGACGAAGACCTCAGACATGTCAGGGAAAAGTAGCCATTTCTAGTCCTTTGCAGGACGAAGACCTCAGACATGCCAGGGAAAAGTAGCCATTTCTAGTCCTTTGCAGGACGAAGACCTCAGACATGCCAGGGAAAAGTAGCCATTTCTAGTCCTTTGCAGGACGAAGACCTCAGACATGCCAGGGAAAAGTAGCCATTTCTAGTCCTTTGCAGGACGAAGACCTCAGACATGCCAGGGAAAAGTAGCCATTTCTAGTCCTTTGCAGGACGAAGACCTCAGACATGCCAGGGAAAAGTAGCCATTTCTAGTCCTTTGCAGGACGAAGACCTCAGACATGCCAGGGAAAAGTAGCCATTTCTAGTCCTTTGCAGGACGAAGACCTCAGACATGTCAGGGAAAAGTAGCCATTTCTAGTCCTTTGCAGGACGAAGACCTCAGACATGCCAGGGAAAAGTAGCCATTTCTAGTCCTTTGCAGGACGAAGACCTCAGACATGTCAGGGAAAAGTAGCCATTTCTAGTCCTTTGCAGGACGAAGACCTCAGACATGTCAGGGAAAAGTAGCCATTTCTAGTCCTTTGCAGGACGAAGACCTCAGACATGCCTGAGGGAAAAGTAGCCATTTCTAGTCCTTTGCAGGACGAAGACCTCAGACATGTCAGGGAAAAGTAGCCATTTCTAGTCCTTTGCAGGACGAAGACCTCAGACATGCCTAGGGAAAAGTAGCCATTTCTAGTCCTTTGCAGGACGAAGACCTCAGACATGTCAGGGAAAAGTAGCCATTTCTAGTCCTTTGCAGGACGAAGACCTCAGACATGTCAGGGAAAAGTAGCCATTTCTAGTCCTTTGCAGGACGAAGACCTCAGACATGTCAGGGAAAAGTAGCCATTTCTAGTCCTTTGCAGGACGAAGACCTCAGACATGTCAGGGAAAAGTAGCCATTTCTAGTCCTTTGCAGGACGAAGACCTCAGACATGTCAGGGAAAAGTAGCCATTTCTAGTCCTTTGCAGGACGAAGACCTCAGACATGTCAGGGAAAAGTAGCCATTTCTAGTCCTTTGCAGGACGAAGACCTCAGACATGTCAGGGAAAAGTAGCCATTTCTAGTCCTTTGCAGGACGAAGACCTCAGACATGTCAGGGAAAAGTAGCCATTTCTAGTCCTTTGCAGGACGAAGACCTCAGACATGTCAGGGAAAAGTAGCCATTTCTAGTCCTTTGCAGGACGAAGACCTCAGACATGTCAGGGAAAAGTAGCCATTTCTAGTCCTTTGCAGGACGAAGACCTCAGACATGTCAGGGAAAAGTAGCCATTTCTAGTCCTTTGCAGGACGAAGACCTCAGACATGTCAGGGAAAAGTAGCCATTTCTAGTCCTTTGCAGGACGAAGACCTCAGACATGCCTGAGGGAAAAGTAGCCATTTCTAGTCCTTTGCAGGACGAAGACCTCAGACATGTCAGGGAAAAGTAGCCATTTCTAGTCCTTTGCAGGACGAAGACCTCAGACATGTCAGGGAAAAGTAGCCATTTCTAGTCCTTTGCAGGACGAAGACCTCAGACATGTCAGGGAAAAGTAGCCATTTCTAGTCCTTTGCAGGACGAAGACCTCAGACATGTCAGGGAAAAGTAGCCATTTCTAGTCCTTTGCAGGACGAAGACCTCAGACATGTCAGGGAAAAGTAGCCATTTCTAGTCCTTTGCAGGACGAAGACCTCAGACATGTCAGGGAAAAGTAGCCATTTCTAGTCCTTTGCAGGACGAAGACCTCAGACATGTCTGGGAAAAGTAGCCATTTCTAGTCCTTTGCAGGACGAAGACCTCAGACATGTCAGGGAAAAGTAGCCATTTCTAGTCCTTTGCAGGACGAAGACCTCAGACATGTCAGGGAAAAGTAGCCATTTCTAGTCCTTTGCAGGACGAAGACCTCAGACATGTCAGGGAAAAGTAGCCATTTCTAGTCCTTTGCAGGACGAAGACCTCAGACATGTCAGGGAAAAGTAGCCATTTCTAGTCCTTTGCAGGACGAAGACCTCAGACATGTCTGGGAAAAGTAGCCATTTCTAGTCCTTTGCAGGACGAAGACCTCAGACATGTCAGGGAAAAGTAGCCATTTCTAGTCCTTTGCAGGACGAAGACCTCAGACATGTCAGGGAAAAGTAGCCATTTCTAGTCCTTTGCAGGACGAAGACCTCAGACATGTCTGGGAAAAGTAGCCATTTCTAGTCCTTTGCAGGACGAAGACCTCAGACATGTCAGGGAAAAGTAGCCATTTCTAGTCCTTTGCAGGACGAAGACCTCAGACATGTCTGGGAAAAGTAGCCATTTCTAGTCCTTTGCAGGACGAAGACCTCAGACATGTCAGGGAAAAGTAGCCATTTCTAGTCCTTTGCAGGACGAAGACCTCAGACATGTCAGGGAAAAGTAGCCATTTCTAGTCCTTTGCAGGACGAAGACCTCAGACATGTCAGGGAAAAGTAGCCATTTCTAGTCCTTTGCAGGACGAAGACCTCAGACATGTCAGGGAAAAGTAGCCATTTCTAGTCCTTTGCAGGACGAAGACCTCAGACATGTCTGGGAAAAGTAGCCATTTCTAGTCCTTTGCAGGACGAAGACCTCAGACATGTCAGGGAAAAGTAGCCATTTCTAGTCCTTTGCAGGACGAAGACCTCAGACATGTCAGGGAAAAGTAGCCATTTCTAGTCCTTTGCAGGACGAAGACCTCAGACATGTCAGGGAAAAGTAGCCATTTCTAGTCCTTTGCAGGACGAAGACCTCAGACATGTCAGGGAAAAGTAGCCATTTCTAGTCCTTTGCAGGACGAAGACCTCAGACATGTCAGGGAAAAGTAGCCATTTCTAGTCCTTTGCAGGACGAAGACCTCAGACATGTCAGGGAAAAGTAGCCATTTCTAGTCCTTTGCAGGACGAAGACCTCAGACATGTCTGGGAAAAGTAGCCATTTCTAGTCCTTTGCAGGACGAAGACCTCAGACATGTCTGGGAAAAGTAGCCATTTCTAGTCCTTTGCAGGACGAAGACCTCAGACATGTCTGGGAAAAGTAGCCATTTCTAGTCCTTTGCAGGACGAAGACCTCAGACATGTCAGGGAAAAGTAGCCATTTCTAGTCCTTTGCAGGACGAAGACCTCAGACATGTCAGGGAAAAGTAGCCATTTCTAGTCCTTTGCAGGACGAAGACCTCAGACATGTCAGGGAAAAGTAGCCATTTCTAGTCCTTTGCAGGACGAAGACCTCGGACATGTCTGGGAAAAGTAGCCATTTCTAGTCCTTTGCAGGACGAAGACCTCAGACATGTCTGGGAAAAGTAGCCATTTCTAGTCCTTTGCAGGACGAAGACCTCGGACATGTCTGGGAAAAGTAGCCATTTCTAGTCCTTTGCAGGACGAAGACCTCGGACATGTCAGGGAAAAGTAGCCATTTCTAGTCCTTTGCAGGACGAAGACCTCGGACATGTCAGGGAAAAGTAGCCATTTCTAGTCCTTTGCAGGACGAAGACCTCGGACATGTCTGGGAAAAGTAGCCATTTCTAGTCCTTTGCAGGACGAAGACCTCAGACATGTCTGGGAAAAGTAGCCATTTCTAGTCCTTTGCAGGACGAAGACCTCAGACATGTCTGGGAAAAGTAGCCATTTCTAGTCCTTTGCAGGACGAAGACCTCAGACATGTCTGGGAAAAGTAGCCATTTCTAGTCCTTTGCAGGACGAAGACCTCAGACATGTCTGGGAAAAGTAGCCATTTCTAGTCCTTTGCAGGACGAAGACCTCAGACATGTCTGGGAAAAGTAGCCATTTCTAGTCCTTTGCAGGACGAAGACCTCGGACATGTCTGGGAAAAGTAGCCATTTCTAGTCCTTTGCAGGACGAAGACCTCAGACATGTCAGGGAAAAGTAGCCATTTCTAGTCCTTTGCAGGACGAAGACCTCAGACATGTCAGGGAAAAGTAGCCATTTCTAGTCCTTTGCAGGACGAAGACCTCAGACATGTCAGGGAAAAGTAGCCATTTCTAGTCCTTTGCAGGACGAAGACCTCAGACATGTCAGGGAAAAGTAGCCATTTCTAGTCCTTTGCAGGACGAAGACCTCAGACATGTCTGGGAAAAGTAGCCATTTCTAGTCCTTTGCAGGACGAAGACCTCGGACATGTCAGGGAAAAGTAGCCATTTCTAGTCCTTTGCAGGACGAAGACCTCGGACATGTCTGGGAAAAGTAGCCATTTCTAGTCCTTTGCAGGACGAAGACCTCAGACATGTCTGGGAAAAGTAGCCATTTCTAGTCCTTTGCAGGACGAAGACCTCGGACATGTCTGGGAAAAGTAGCCATTTCTAGTCCTTTGCAGGACGAAGACCTCGGACATGTCTGGGAAAAGTAGCCATTTCTAGTCCTTTGCAGGACGAAGACCTCAGACATGTCAGGGAAAAGTAGCCATTTCTAGTCCTTTGCAGGACGAAGACCTCAGACATGTCAGGGAAAAGTAGCCATTTCTAGTCCTTTGCAGGACGAAGACCTCAGACATGTCTGGGAAAAGTAGCCATTTCTAGTCCTTTGCAGGACGAAGACCTCAGACATGTCAGGGAAAAGTAGCCATTTCTAGTCCTTTGCAGGACGAAGACCTCAGACATGTCAGGGAAAAGTAGCCATTTCTAGTCCTTTGCAGGACGAAGACCTCAGACATGTCTGGGAAAAGTAGCCATTTCTAGTCCTTTGCAGGACGAAGACCTCAGACATGTCAGGGAAAAGTAGCCATTTCTAGTCCTTTGCAGGACGAAGACCTCAGACATGTCAGGGAAAAGTAGCCATTTCTAGTCCTTTGCAGGACGAAGACCTCAGACATGTCAGGGAAAAGTAGCCATTTCTAGTCCTTTGCAGGACGAAGACCTCAGACATGTCAGGGAAAAGTAGCCATTTCTAGTCCTTTGCAGGACGAAGACCTCAGACATGTCAGGGAAAAGTAGCCATTTCTAGTCCTTTGCAGGACGAAGACCTCAGACATGTCAGGGAAAAGTAGCCATTTCTAGTCCTTTGCAGGACGAAGACCTCAGACATGTCAGGGAAAAGTAGCCATTTCTAGTCCTTTGCAGGACGAAGACCTCAGACATGTCAGGGAAAAGTAGCCATTTCTAGTCCTTTGCAGGACGAAGACCTCAGACATGTCAGGGAAAAGTAGCCATTTCTAGTCCTTTGCAGGACGAAGACCTCAGACATGTCAGGGAAAAGTAGCCATTTCTAGTCCTTTGCAGGACGAAGACCTCAGACATGTCAGGGAAAAGTAGCCATTTCTAGTCCTTTGCAGGACGAAGACCTCAGACATGTCAGGGAAAAGTAGCCATTTCTAGTCCTTTGCAGGACGAAGACCTCAGACATGTCAGGGAAAAGTAGCCATTTCTAGTCCTTTGCAGGCCGAAGACCTCAGACATGCCTGAGAAAAGTATCCATTTCTAGTCCTTTGCAGGAAGAAGACCTCAGACATGTCTGGGAAAAGTAGCCATTTCTAGTCCTTTGCAGGACGAAGACCTCAGACATGTCAGGGAAAAGTAGCCATTTCTAGTCCTTTGCAGGACGAAGACCTCAGACATGTCAGGGAAAAGTAGCCATTTCTAGTCCTTTGCAGGCCGAAGACCTCAGACATGCCTGAGAAAAGTATCCATTTCTAGTCCTTTGCAGGAAGAAGACCTCAGACATGTCTGGGAAAAGTAGCCATTTCTAGTCCTTTGCAGGACGAAGACCTCGGACATGTCTGGGAAAAGTAGCCATTTCTAGTCCTTTGCAGGACAAAGACCAAAGAAATGTCCTTATTCATGTCTGGGGTTCGGCCAGTCTTTATCACCTACGCTGGCCAGTGCGGATTGGTGATGGTGGGAGACTTTAGTTTGATCGATTAGCAAACCAACCTAATATGGTGGCCCTGACTAATACAGCTTTGGTGATCATGGTACATATATGAAACTATAGTCAATTCTTTTTAGTGAGCAGATTTACACCGACTCGCAAGGGTGCCCTTTTAGCTCGGAAACGTTTCCTGATCGGTGATTGGTTGGACAAGATAATTCTAACCAATCAGCGATCAGGAAACTTTTTCGAGCTAAAAGGGCACCGCTGCGAGTCAGTGCAAAGGCGCCTCGTTAAAAAAAATTGAGTATAGTCCCATAAACATCACTGGAAACAAAATTTCCTATATTGTCATAGACTACGATATACTATGGCTTCATCTATTATTATTATTATTATTATTATTATTATTATTATTGTTACTATTATTATTATTATTATCACTTGCTAAACTACAACTCTAGTTGGAAAAGCAGGTTACTATAAGCCCAGGGGCTCCAACGGGGAAAATAGCTCAGGGGGGAG